>NC_079158.1:24572729-24872729 GCF_947563725.1 Argiope bruennichi
TCGTCATCGTTCAGCATGGCAAGAAAAATCTATGACCACCTATACTCGTCATTTTACTGGAAGGGGTTGATAGAAATGACTCTAAAAATCACTGTGCTCTCTGACTGAATAAAGCGTGTCACTTCTTCTAACATATGGATGAAGTTAATATCAATGGATAAAAAAAATGAATATATTAAACCAAGAGTGACTGATTGGTGTCAGATCCTGCGGGTTGATTTATAATGCCTTCAGGTTGTGTAAGGGGCAAAGTACTCATGCACTAGCAATAAGTTTTTAACACCTCTGCAGCAACATACGAATTGCACGTAAGATCTTATATTAACGTCCCATTGTAAAGCAACACTATAGGTATTTTGGGATGGACCTCGTCACTTTGAACCACGATCAGATGACGAGGACGACACCTGAGCTGGCACCCCTCTCTACACACCACACCACGTAAGCTCCATGAATAACAGCTCTGCCTCTCTTCTATCTTAACATGCAGAAGCATTCCTGGAAAAATCAGATATAACATCTGTAGAAATGGGAAGAAAGAAAATGCATTATTTTAAATAAGTGTAGATTAATTATTCTCTTAATATATTGCGGCTCATAAAAATAATAAAAATATTTTTTAATGGGGGGGGACATTGAATATTATCCAATGTCAAACTGCAAATAAACATTTATAAAAAATTTTTAACCCTTTTCTCAAAAATCATCAAATAAATATTTTTAAAGTACAGTACACTCCCAAGTAACCAGGTCGCGACTCTCCGTCTTCCGTACTATCCAGCCTAGTATTCTTTTATCGTAATTAAATGAGGAAGGCAAGGCGTTTATTAAAACATCTATTAAAAACTTTTTCCAAACCTAAAAACTGCAATTTTTTACTCTTACCGTACCTAGGGTTACCTTTTGATATTTGTGTCACCATATTAGTGAAAAATGAAATCAGTTAGAGCCAATTTTCTTAAGAATTGGGCCTACCATTTGTATTAATGTTCTGTTAACGTTTCCTGCATTTAAGTTAGGCATTGCAGAATTTATGTTAAAATGCGAAGTGTTTGCATCCTTTAACTTATTTTTTCTCTAATAAATTCTTGAAACGTGCATTGCTGTATATAAACATATATAAGTTTCCAGTACAGAGCCTTCTATTTTAAGTCGACATGTTACAGCCAACTGCTTCTATGATTCACTAAGTCATGGCCGCGTTCACATTCTACGTGGCTGGAAATAAATGGAGGGCTGAGTACTCAGTAATAAGTGAGAAAATACATATTATAACAATGAATTTTGGTATGAAAACTTCGTCTTTGTTGGGCAAAGAAATGAATTCATAGAACTCCGGCCAACTTTTTGTTACCCGGCCAGTCCTTCCGCCATATTAGGCCCGATACTCGGGAGTGTACTGTGCAGAAAGAAATTGTCGAATGGGAAATTTAAATTTTTGTAAAGATAAATGCATATATGCCCTTAAAAAAGTTTTGAATTTAATGAAAATGCTGGCAACAGCTATATTTCAAAAGGAGTTAAACGATATTTACTAAAAAAAAATATTCTATACATTTTCAGTAAATGGAAAAACCATAAAACATCTTCAACTGAATATTTTTCGAAAGCTCATCAGAAAAAAAAGAATCGAAATTGAAAGAAGAAAGCTTTTAACCTAAATAAAAGAGAAAGTAGGAGACAGAGGAGTAGGGGTACACAACACCAAAAAGCACCAAACTAAAAATGTTTTCTTTCTCCAAAAACATTTCACAAAAGTTATCTACTAAGAAAACTTCCAGAAGCATTGTTCGTTTTTTTCCATTTTAAGGGAAACAAAAAGAACAATATTTTAAATAAATATTTCGGAAACTCTTTCTTGCATGAACCGATAGTTTTATGAACATATAAAGCAAGTTACAAAGATACTTACTAGAATGAGATACGTGCACTCCGGCATTACTGGAGAACTATTTTTAAACAATCGAGCTACCTTAAAGCACTTACGGAAGTATTTTATTTTCCAACATTATCAAATGTAAGAATGGCATAAAAATTGAAAAATGAAAGAAATTTTTGATGTGAAGCGGAAAAAAAAAAAAAAAAAAAACTAAACAATATTTTAGTAAATTTTTGAAGCGAAAATTTTATCTTGCTTTTCATCTTTTAAAAATTCATCATCTTTTAAAAAAAAATTCGAAACAAGAAAGGAAGATAAACAATTTCACTTTTACCCAATTACTCCACACAATTTTAAAGGTTGAAATTAATTTTATCTAGAATGCAATCCGCCGATCCCAATAATGCTGATTTCTATTCATTTCTATTGTTTCCATTCTTTCTTATTTTCTCATATACGTAAATATTGTAATCGTTAAAAAAAAAAAAAAAAATCCAACCTGAGATTTTGACAATCGCCACATTTCGCATCTTCCTGATGATGATGCCTGTTTGTCTGTAAACATGACAATTTAAAATGCTTTACAACAAATCTGTAGATTTCTATGAAATTTTTGAAAACATTTACTACGATTCTGCTACTGTCTGAATATAAATTAATACGATAGCTTCGAAACAGAAAGAGATAGATGGATAAAATATATAGATACGTATTATAAATTTATATCTATGCATTTTAAAGATGTGTTATATCTATTTATTTTGACGGAACCATATCCGTTAAAGAATTACCTGTTTCCCCATCTTTCACAAGCATGCAAACATGATTAACTCAAAAAGCAATTACTAACTATATGAAATTTGTTATTCAATATTTATATATATCACATATATTAAATATATTGTGAGGACAATTGTAGTCCTGTACCGAATTTAGCTTTCGATCGGTCGATAAAAAGGCATCAAAATTCGTCACATTCGGTTTAGAAGATCAAGCCATTCGACACCTTATTCCATCGAAGATCCTCTGTGCATGTGACTGGTGCATATTAAATGCTTAATTTATCTGCCGGTACATCATACGTATACTGAAACAAAAACTTTTTTTAAATTACAGATTAAATCTGTCTTTCGTTTAAAATTTTCACATAAAAGTCATAAATTCTTCGATATTTACAAATGATGATTGATAATGAAAATATTCTTCTTCTTATTATTATTATTATTATTATTTATCAAGCTACTGTGAGGGGATTAACTGGTACTTGCATTTAAATAACAATTTCTCTGCATAAAGAACTTCAAACATTAGCGAGGAGTAAAAATTCAGTAGAAGCGAGAATAACATACAACGTGTACTGAAAAGGTCAACATGAATTTTTTAGGAACTAATAAAATCTAGTTATTTTTAATCAATGACGATATCATATCTTCCTTCTCATAGAAACTTCATTATTCGAGCCATAGACATGG
This sequence comes from Argiope bruennichi, assembly GCF_947563725.1. Classification (NCBI taxonomy): domain Eukaryota; kingdom Metazoa; phylum Arthropoda; class Arachnida; order Araneae; family Araneidae; genus Argiope; species Argiope bruennichi. The sequence goes on from NC_079158.1 coordinate 24,576,081, forward strand.
GCACGGTCTGGGCAAAATCTTGGCATCAGCCGATAAATTTCCTATAGTGAGCTTGTAGAAAGATGAAAGGTGTTTGTTTTATATGGCAGACAGCAACGCCCACGTAGGGACGGGTTATAGATTATCCTTACAGCTCTCCTGTGTGTCGTAAAAGGCGATTATTGAGGACCAAGTACCCAAGGGCATAACTAAGTTGGACAAAGGACTAATCAGCCATGCCAACCAGCCTGTCCAATTTCAGAAACTTTAGGAGATAATGCAAAATTGTGCTGATATGAACATCGGAAAACTATGGGATTCCTATAGTATAGAAAGCGAAAATGACCAAGAACCACATGTTTATAATGAAAATATTTTTAGGTGGGGGGGGGGGGTCGAGGAATTGCAGATTCGAGGATGCGCTCGAGAGATAACATTAGACCAAATTGAATGGCATGCAGCTATTTTGGCCTTAAACATAAACTTGATGTAAAGATAAAGGATGCTGAAATAATAATAAAGTGTTCTGAATCATCATTGTCTTCATTGACGCAACGATCATAAGAGCATAAGCCGAATCTGTGGAGATAAGTCACACAGGGTCCATTCTTATAAGAACCTAGTTCAATTTTGAGTTGAAAGATTACATTATCTAATAAAATAGTACTGCAAGCAAAATGGCTGAATTTTTAAATGTTTCGCCACAGATCCAATCATTTTTCGATAGTGTGATATCGAAATTAAGAAACTCAACTGCCAGATGAAAAACATCCTCGTCATCTAAACCAGACTTTTAAATGTCCAGCATTCCAAATGACTCCTAAGAAAAAATAATTCAAAATTTAAATTAATATTAAGGATATTGTTAAAAATTAAATTGGCGCTAATCTAATGATAAATGAATTAAAACAACAATATTTGTATGAGATGACTAACAGTCGTTGTAATATACATCTGGAATGATCAGTCCTCAATTTACCAAAAAAATGTGAAATATAAGTCGAAATTCTATCAATGTCTTTTTTTTTTTTTTTTTTTTTACATTATATCAACAAGAAGTAACTATATACAATTCAGGTTCACATACATATCAAATGTTTAACGTAATGATCACATATAGAAGATTCTCTAGAAAGATTTGAATGGAATTAAAAAAATATTAAAATTTCCACATCTGAAAATTTGGAAACTGGCAACATTTCAGTAAAAAAAATATGGGTAAACCTATTTTAATGAAAGGGAAGGAAAAAAAAAACATTCTCAAAAATCATCTTACGAGCGAAGCAACAGTAACTGTTACGTTTATAGCAAAAGCAAGACATAATTGAATAGCATCAAAATCATAATTTATAAAAAATATATATATCATACTAAAGTGGAAAAAAATGATTTAAATAAAACTAAACAACAAAAATCCATTACGACACTTTCCACAAAGACATTAACTGTCCCATTCGAGAAGCAATTTTATTCTGCGCGAAAAGTGATGATGATCGTGAAACAGCGGACATTATCATCTTTTTTAGAGGCAACTACTGAAGTTTTTCAGAAGCCACGATAACAGAGAATTAATGTATTATTTTTACTACAGAGTTCTTTTTCCCCCGATTTTAATGATGGATGCTGCTTTGAAATTCAAATTCAAACGCCTATTCTTCGAGCATAAAAAGAGCATTTTAAATGTATTTAAGGGGGAAAAAAAGAAAGAAAACACCCAAAATGTTTGGATTACATATTCCAGAATACCAAAATGAGCATCGTTCCCCAAAAATTATAAAGGAAAGATTCCAGAATCTTTCCTTTATAATTTTTGCGTAAAGGTAGACGAAGTTTTAAATTTTCTTCTTGAAAGTTGCCACTACTAAAACAGTAAGATTTAAAAGTATTTTTTTAAGTAAAAAGTCTGCAACTATGCAAAATTTCTATTTATAAAAATGAGCCTAATATATTTTTTTAATATTGCATACTGCAACAAGCATGACATGCAATAAATGTTTGTGGTTTTGCGATTAGCAAGTAGGGTAATTACAGTAAAACATTACAATTTTCTTAACAAAATCACATACCAAATTTCATTTATCTAAGCCGTTGCGTTTGAGTTTGTCGCATTTACATGATGCTTACGCATCGTCAACGGGTTTGATTCTTGCTATGAATCCTAATTTCAAACATTAGAACAGTGTGCCAAATTTTATCCATCTAGCTCTTTAGATTCTGCACTCATCACTGTTTATCAGTTAATTGCCATTTGAATACTCTTATCCATCTAACTCAAATCGCATGGACTGACAGACATAATTTCAAAAATGTATTTTTCGAACTTAGGGAGATCTGAAATAAAAACATTAGCGAAAATCTCGAGGTCAAATTGTTTACAATTACAGTACTTTCTCCTTATATATTTCGTAAACAATAAAACTATATGGATACGCTGAAATATTTCCATGTATCTTTTACATTTTAATATTGATATAAATATCAATAAATAGCAGAAATAAGATGCATTTTTTAGTAAGAAAGATAATTATCGGTAATAATAAATCTCGGATAAGATAAGAATCAGAATGTAATGGGGTTGGTTAAGTGTTGGATCTTTTGTGAAGTTGGAGATTTTTTTCAACTTTACTACTGAGATCCAGCCAACAGATTTATTTGAACATTACAAATATAGTTTTAATAATCTGCATCTTTAACCGCTTATATTTAACCCTTTCTAGGGCCGTGGGAAGTATGCTTCCCACCAAATTTATCAATCTTTGTATGAATTTATGTAGGCTGGCATAAGTTCTGACAAATTTTTTTAGAAAGACAGAAACTTAGATGCTTTAGTTCTTTATTTTACACAAAATAATGTGTCCGGATTTTATACTTAATTATTAATTAACCAAATTAATTAATTAATCAAATTAAATTTATCTAATAAGCTAAATGAATCCCTTTTCTCATTCTAATTTCAAGCCTCAAAATATTTTAACATAATATGACTAGAAAAAAATGGCCCTTTAAAGTTAGTTTTTAAAAAAAAGAAGGGTTATAATGACAAAGAGTTAAGATGAACTTTATATGCGATGAAAGGAGTTCATTCCTTCCAAAATTTAATTTTTAGAATGTTGAATCAAAACTTAAATATGAATTTCTAGAGAAGTGATGTGCGGGTTAGAAAGATCACAGCACCATATAAGCCTCCCCCACGCCATTTTCTTGTAAAAAAAAAAAAAAAAAATCTAAAACATGACTGCAATCAAAATAACTTATTATCTTAAATTTTAATGTCTCAATCAAAGCGTTTCGATCATTTCTATTCCATTTCATGAGGGGGTTTATGTTCCCTACTTTTGCATTATCTTAACAGTAAAACGAGAGCATCCTTAATTATACCATTTCAAAGTGGCATAAAAAATAAAAAGATAAATAAGTAAGTAAACCAGGAGAAACTTTTTTTACATGTTTTCCTTTTGCATAAATAATTCTTCATTGCCTGCTGAGCAGAAAAAAGAGCATTGGCTAACAGCTTTAACAGAACAAAAACAATTAGTTTTCATTAAGATAGCATGCCATCCGAGAAAGAAAGGAAGGAAAGAAAAAAAAAAGTGCTTTGTAAAAAAGTGGCGGGTGGAGGACGTATAACGCGCAAACCAAAAATAAAGATAAAAGCTACAATTACTGTAATTCACAGAAATTAATTGGACAGGAAAGGTTTAAAATCCTGTTTTTTAGTTTTGGGTTCAATTATTGATTATGATTTAGCATCGATAATATCAACAAAAAGAAAAGCAGGAAAAGTAGCATTTAAAATCAAAACACAATAATACGTCAGTAGTAGCAAAATGAAAATAAATGATTCAACAATCTAAAGATAAAATTTGAATATGAAAAACACTGAAACAAATAAAATGTGTGAAATATTTTAACGCCTTTATTTCTAATTAGCCGCCTTTGGTGACCAATGGTTCATTGAGGATATTGGTTGTATTTAGTTTCAAGTAAATGTCTTATGTAGATATACAGTATGTACGATTGAGCTGTTTTTCTAACAAAGTATATTTAAAAATTAAATTACTAAAGACTTTTTTGATATTTCAAGAGCCTTACACTTGTTCTGTATTACTGTGAACATAACCTATCCTAATGGAGTTAAGTTCCCTGAATCATAGTGCCATTAAAAAAATAGATGTTCGGTTAATCTCGCAATACTGAACTTTCCTTTTCTTAATCTGAAAGTAAATTTTTCAGATATTACTTATTGATACTTCTAATTTTTAAAACAGAATTTGTTTAGCTTTAAACAAAGAAAGAACGAAATATTTTATCAAACAATGAAAACGATTTGAATTTCATTACAATAAAGGAAGTAATGTTCAAAATTAAACAAAGATATTTTTTTTTTAAATTGTCAAAATTCTGGGAGAAAAATGGCATGGTAATTAGATAGAGATCGTGAAAAGGATATTAATTTGAATTTTAAAATAACGTAAAAATTACTTTTGTGCAATATTTTCGAAAATTATCGTGAGGAAATACTTAAATTTTGTTTAAATTTCAATTAATTAAAATCTCAAAAAACGTTCCAAGGTGCACATTTTTATCCTCCAGAATATATCTGTGCAACATTTGATAGCTCTTAGTGAAAAAGTTTCTCGTATGGAACGACAACACATACACGGATTTTACTTTATTATAAACAGAAATTTCATTCTTTTACTTACAGCATTTGCATGAATAAGCTATTATAAAATATCTCATAATCTTTTAAAAACTTTTCGACAAATAAATAATACTTGCTTTTCTTTTTTTTTTTTTTTTTTTTTTTTAAAGAATGTTGTAAGCTACCCAACATTTACATGAATTAAATGATTTTCCTGGTTACTACCGGTCAGCGTGCATAAAAATTTTGGGTTATTTTTAATCTCTATTTGCATATAATAATTGTGTATAAAAAACGAGGAATTATTTTAAAGTGTGCAATAATCAGACTAGAGGCTTATCAGAAAAGGCTTTTTAAAAAACACAATATTTTTTTAATGTATATTAGCACAATATTTTTAAAACGCTGACAAAATATGACCAAGCATACGAGTTACACAGAAAAACCATACTATTTATAACAAATAATACAAAATATAATTCATAATATGAAAATGACAAATTGTTTACATCGTCCTAAGGTCATTATCATGGATAATCAGTGACTAGTTTCCCTTTTAACTCCCTTCATTTGCCCCTTTGAAAACGCCGGATTAGCGAAGAGGTCCGATTTGGGAATATCCGAATTATAGAGAGGTCACAGCATACTAAAGATTCAGATATAGACATCTCGACAAATGCTAACTGACGAACCAATGAAAATGCGTCATGACGCAGCCCCTGCGAAAGTAAACTTCGCAGTCCCATCCCTCCCTCCCCCTCCCCTCCTCATTCCACAAAGATTCCGGGAAACAGAAAACATCCTCCTCATTAATGGTCGAGATGAAGTCCGAAGTCAGATCTTCATTGGCAGGGGCGTCATCAATTTATCAGGGCGATCGCCACGAGCGCTGATAAAAGCCAACATCGATTTGAAGGTGCGGAGAATCGCCAAGGTGGAAAATCGATTCGTCGCCAAGCCAATGCCACGAAAGGTCAACGCGAGTCCCGAGCAGTTCCTCCCGAAGCGGGAGATGGCGGATTTTACCATCCTCCCCGAAGATTTTTTCACCTTTCATCGGCTCCCCATGATTGAGTTGGACGCTGTTCAAGAGCAAAGAGGGGATGCAAGCGAACCTAAAGGTCAGAAAGGGGGAGAGTGGGTTTTGGATAAATCTCAACACGAAGCGAAGTGAAAAAGAGAGGAGACTTAGATTCTTAAAACTTTTTTGCGAGTGCTCCGTTGAAATAGTGAGTCGGTTGATTTGCGCAATGCTTTACGGTTATAAAAGTGTATCCTCACAGAGATCACGAAGAGGAGAGGGGCAGTTTCGGCATGAATAGAAAGTTGCAAATTAACTTTAAAATTTTCGAATTTGAATTGGACCAAAAATTAAGATGATTACTATGAATGCCAAAAGTATTTTGAAAGAATGGTTTTGCAAAATAAACTATTATTTTAATATACTAATATGTTAGTATCAAAATTTCTTCAAAAGGCGTAAATTAACTAGCGATTATCCATAACTTTCTAGCAAACTCTCTCCTTTTGTCCCATAAAGTTGTTATATCCCCCCCCCTCTCTTTCGCATAGCAATTGTAAATTATCAGCAAGACCATGAACGTCATGATTGCTTAGATTTTTATTTTCAGAATTCTACACTTGAGCTCTGTAGTGAAGGAAAGATAGTATACATTTTAAACACTCTTTTTTCTTACCCGCTAAAACCAACCCCTCGGGGGGGGGGGGGGGGCAACTCGAAATGAGAATCGGATGCTTCCGGCATGGTGATTGGATCTCGCCACCCTGGAGGGTACACAAATAGGTGGGGGATCTGATTCTTCCCATCGATGACGGGACGTACTCCCTTCGGGGAGGGTTGTACCGTAGCCGGTGATGGCCCTTAGGACTCAACCACAGTTCCCGCCAGTGTTGCTGTTGCGTCGGTCCGGTCATTCAGTTTTTATGGTTTAAATCCGTGTGCCTTCGTGGCGGGTCGGAGCGTCAGATGGCTGACTTACCCGCTAAAACCAACTCCCACTGGAGGGCACTTCAAAAATGTGGATGAGAAGCTTCCGGTATTGTGCCTGAATCTCGCCTCCCTGGTTGGTACAGAAATGGTAGGGGTTGGCTACTTCAATCGATGACGAAATTTTTTTTCCCAATGTGAAAGGTTGTACCGTAGCAGGTGATGGCCCTTAGGACTCGACTTTAGTTCCCGCTAATATTGTCGCGGCGGAGTAGTCAGTGTGGTTACACACTGAAATCAAAATTTGACTCAATTTAAGCATTAAGATCACATAACAAATTTTATTAATCTAAGTCTTCTATTTTTTTAATCATATGCAGATGCATGAGAATGTACAGACCGACAGACTTTCAAACATAGGAGAATTTGGTTCAAAATTTGATGCGATTTACACTTTAGAAGATAAATTTCACGAATCTAGCTCTTTGTATTTTATAGTTATCATGTTCACTTGCACTCGGAGTGAAAATAACTTCCCTTAAGAGAATTTCATTTCAATTTTGATATAGATTCACAATTTGACATCACGACTACATATTATTACAAATTTCATCTATCTAGCTCAAAGTGTTTTTGAGCGATCGTGTTCACAGACAGACATAATTTTAAAAAAAAAAAGTATTTTTGGGACTCGGAAAGATCTGAATAGTAAAAATTCGCCAAAATCTCGAGTTCAAATATTTTGACAATAAATCCTTTTTGTATACTTGGTATACAAGGAAGTAAAAAGAGATAAAAGACAGAATGTATATAATTTTGAAATGAGTTGTGAATGACAGATTTCGAACGGCCATATTGCTAGACGAAAATTCTTTAAGAGAGAAAACAAATTGAAATTACGATTACCATTCTCTAATAAGTGGGTAAATAAAAACCCGAAAACCCAGAAAAATCTGTGTTACATCATATACTTTAAGACTGAAGTAAATTCACGATTTTGGGATTAAACTTAAGATAAATGCTATGTAAATAATAAAATAAAGAAACGTATACGAAGCAGTTTACTGCCAACAGTGATACACAGAGGTGGACTCATATAAGGTTCCATATGAATGCGCCTGGCACTGATTCCGGCTGCCACTAACTCACCATTATTAACACAAGAGCTAGCAGAGATCTACCAATCACTTTGACTTGCCCGGTAGTTCCAGTGTGAATGAAATTAAGAATTATCAGCTTTATATTAATAGTTTGAAAAAAAAATGATTTAATTCTGATATGACAAAAATTGGTTTCTATAATAATTATGTTTCATCCATAATACCGACATTCCAAAAGTTATGATTTTTTTCCCTCCGTCTTCTGACCTAAATCCCACCGAACATTAATGGAAAACTCTCGTTCAAAATACTAGATTCAGACAGTTTTCTATTCAAAATCACTTAATCACTACTTTTAAACAAGAACGGAACTCCATATCTAGCTCAGGGACAGGAAATGTGACTGGATACCTGGGAAATTCATTGAAGTTATTTTTGCCGCAAAATATTTTTAAAGATGAAAATTAAAAATATCTGAGAAAATATTCACCATTATGTGTGTTATAAGAATACTTTTTATATCACAAATGGATCTTGTAATTATGCATGCACTTACTCAGCCGTAAATTTTTCACCAAAACAATAAAATCTCATTACATATATTTCATGTTTCTTTCAACGATTTCTAACAACATAACTGTAACTGTACCATTACTTTCTAGAATCATTGCTCATTGTTTTATGATTTTTTTTAAATTATTGAATACGTAGTTCCAGTTCGTATTTCCACATCTATATCAGAAGTTATATCTGTATTTTAACATAGATGTGAATGCGAAAGAGTAAATATTCACTATGAGGCATAATGAAAAACGTATAAAATTTCGATTTTTTGCAATATAATTTTACGTAACAATCTATTTTGATAAATTAACAATATGTTTACTGTCCCACAAATAAGTTAAATATTCTTATTTTGAAGCAATTTTCGGTATTAAAAAAAAAAGGAATCAATACAGAAAATTAATCGGACCGCGATTACGATCCAGGCTATGCTTGGAATGGAATAATTGAATCAATACCATTTGAAATTTTGATCGACTGTTCTGAAATGAAAGCAAATGATTGGGCCAGCAAGGATCTCGAAGTAAAGGGTCCCGAGTTCGAGTCATAATTCAAAAGTCAGATAATAAAAATATTCTGTGCAAGGAACAAAGACAAATTATAACTAAAGAAAAAAGAAAAACATAATTTTATTTATTTATTGGAAATTCAATCAATGGAAAATCTCAAAATTGAAATGTAAAGATTTTATTAAGTAAACAGATCCGCCCACTCTCATGGGGAGTAAATTAAAGAATTCTTTAAAGTAAATCCTTAATTGTTGTGATTTTTTTTCTTTATCTAATTAAATATCGCATCCCATTTCAGGAATGCACAGTTTTACTGATTCGATTAAGATTTCATAGAATACTTTCTAGATTATAAGCAATTTTTGTATCGAATACAGCGTCTTTGAATGAATTTATTTCGACTTCCAATCTTAAGAAGTAATAATTCCATGTCCGTATGATGCAGGGAATGTCGATTAAAGGGTTAATGGGAGGGGGAAGGGTTGTTAGCGGAAGAGAAAATCATCAAAGGATAGATAAGGTGGAAACGCTTGAAGATCCAAGATCGGATAAACTATAGACAGCTTTCAGTATTTTAAATAAGTACTCAACACATGTAGAAAGATATTCCACAAAATATTCTTGCGATCAATATCAGATATTTCTATAGTATAATTAAATTTCACGAGGTGGAAATTTTAGAAGATTAATGAAAAGGGGCGCGACATGTCTCAGCATCGAATGAAGGGAAATTCAAAAACTTTTATCAATACATGTGCATGAATAATTTCAGTCTCACAAACATTCGAAATTAAAATATCTGTCCCTTGTTTATTATTTAATTACATTAATTAATCTGTATAGGAAGGAAATTTGCTCATAGTAGTTCAAAGATTACATAAATTTTCATCGAAATGCTCAAGAATGCTTAGTCGTCTGAAAACAACATGATCATCAATATTATCAATCCAAATGAGCAGCAAATTCTATCAATAGTAAAAGTTCTGACATATATTGATTTCTTCTTATTGGCACGGAAAGGGCTTGTATGAACGGAAGATTCTTGTATAAACACAGAATACTTCGAGCCTCTTAAATATTGCTCTTATGTCCAGCCTGTCAGAATCAGGTCAGCTAAGAAGGAGAAAATGGAGGCGAAAGCCCCGCATCCAACCATAGGATACCGATTTTGGTAGAAAGAGGTACGAATTATTGAGGAAATGTTGGGATATTGAGAGTGCACATGCCAATACTTTGAATCTCGGATGCCGGTTGAGCTTTCGGCGTTCCCGATAAAATTTACTCTTTGTTTCATTAAATAAATACAAATATTTACAATTACAAGTAGCTCGTCTAAATTAACTTAATTATTTGTGGTTAGAAGTAACGTCATTGATGCCAACAAACAAATTAAATAAGTAAATTAACAAAAAAATATTTTTTTATAGTTTTTTATTGATTTGATTAGGCTATCTTTATCCAATCTTTTAAATGTACTCTTAATTAAAAAGAAACAAAGGGAAATTTAAATAATATTAAATCTTATTTACGTACAAAAAATTGTTAAAAATAAATATAATATCGTCACAGCGTGGGTGAGTTAAAGACAGTTACACAAAAAAAAATGCTTAGATATATTTTGAAAATCGTTTGAATAACAAAAAAAAATTGTTAAAAAATGAAACTGATACCAATTTTTTTTTTTTTTTAATTTTAAAGTGATGGAAAAATGATTTTTGTACATTAATATGCTCCAAAGTTACGAAGAGAAAATGTTTTACAGTTATAATTAATTTTTAATTATATACTTAATTAAATTTTTAAGAAATGATTTTCTTAGTGAGCAACTATTATCCAAAAAGTAACTGCTGGCCAAATGTGATAGTTCTAGGCCCCACGATGTGCCAGCAGGGCATTTTATACGATTTTTAATTATGCATGTCGCATGACCTAATTTACATTTAGCATCCCAGCCTATAAATATGCTTTCTTATCTCAACTCACAAACATTCTTTCTTATAAATATTCGTTTCTTCAATTAAACAAATACAAGAGATAAAAGGTAAACTTAGGAATAAGTACTGAAATAATAATGAGCACTCTGGGAATCAAACAATTGCAAATGTCTTTATGCGCAGGAAAGATTATTAGACTTATTCTGCTCAGCTAGTTATTTTACAATATTTATTTTTCAAGCTAGAAAAAAAAGCCTTTTTTCGGTAAAATTTTAACTATGGGTGAACCCAAGAGTGGTCCGTATTAGAGTGGTCCGTATTACTTATTTAAAATTATCGTAATAGTCAATGTTTAAATGAAACTCCTGTTTAATGCAACGAGGCCGAACACTGAATTCAAAACACGTTAATCAGTAATATTCAAAATAATAGGCCATTATAGAATTGAAATCATAAAATTGAAACCTCATAGAAAATATGAAAAACAGTTTTAAATAAATAAAAAAAAAAAAAAAATGTGAAAAAATTCTGTTTGGTCTTAGTAGAGTTGCCAGAAATAGTTTTGGTCTCAAATCTAATGTCTCCTCCCTCATCTACAAACAAGGTATTGTACCATTTATTTGTTACGGTTCTCGAGTCTGGGGTACTGCTCTGAAGAAAAAAATAAATTGTCGGCTCTTGAGGAAAATTCAAAGGAGAATGCTGCTACGAGTTATTTCTGGGTATCGAACGATATCTTTTGAAGCTGTATTTTCTATCTCCGGCTTTCCACCTATTGACAATTTTATAAACCATAGTAATGAATTCAAGAACGCGGCGAAGAACCTGGCCCATAAGAATCTAGATGATTTCCTTCAAATTTCTGAACTTCCCCATCCTGCTGAAAGATTTCCTCTTAATTTAATTAGTTATCATAATAATATCGAAGACAACTTTCCCGTTGTCTGTTTTACAGATGGTAGTAAAATTAACAAAAAGGTTGGGCTTGCATTTGTTGTTTTCCAAGATAATAGTGAAACTGAAACTCATCAATTCAGAATAAGAGATGAATGCAGTGTTTTTCAGGCTGAATTGCTTTGCATAGCTCAAGCAGTTTCTTGGATTTGTGACAATGAAAACCTTTCATCAAAGTTCTTAATTTGCAGCGACTCCCTTTCATCTTTACACGCCTTAAATAACATCGATTCCCTAAACCAAATAATTGTTAAAACACAATCCAACCTGAGTCATCTTCAAGGCAGAGGTGTGCAAGTTTCCTTTTCTTTTGTTAGAGGTCATACAGGAATCTATGGCAATGAACGCGCCGACTGGCTTGCCAAAGAAGCGACGAAACTAGTTAATTCCATTCCTATGAGCATTCCGAAATCTTATTTAAAGAATGTCTTTAAAGATAAAGTTATATCTGAATGGAATACTTTATATCAAGCATCGACTAATGCGCAGCTCACTAAGGAATTTATTCCATCCATACAGAGACGCCTAAAGGCTAACAACTACTTTGAGTCGAATTTTAAGCTTATCCAGTTTCTGACTGGGCATGGAAACTTTAAAGCATATTTAAAACGATTCAATTTGTCGCCGACTGATAGGTGTTCGTGCTACAGTGGTGCAGTCCAGGATGTCAAGCATTTGATATTTGAATGCCCCAAGTTTATTCCGGAAAGACGAAAACTCAAGAACTGCCTTCGAAAGAACAATATAGCTTGGCCTCCTCATTTATCTGCCTTTGTACAGTGTAAATCATCTTTCATTTCCTTTTGTACATATATCAATAGTATTTTTCCTCGTATGATTTAAACTTTACTTTATTGTGTTTGCCTACATATATTTGCATATATACTTTTGTATTTGTATATTTTTTTTGATCATGCTTCTTCAATTGTTTTATATCATTTACTGTATGTTTCTGTTACTATGTGAGCAATTTTGTTTCATTTTGCTTTTGTTTGTGTATCTACTTGTTTTCCCCTATTTTTCTTTCTTCTATTTTTGCATTTGTACCTGCGACCTTATATTTGAAATTTACTTTACTGTCGATTGCGTACTGACTTACATCTGTAAGCCTTGTGGTATACTTGTTGGCACACAAGGAGTTTAAACGTAGAGAACAAAACAAAAAAAATAAATAAATAAATAAAAATAAATAAATAAATAATTAAAAAAAATTGCTGAAAATCCTATACATTTCTGGAAAATTGATATTACATCTAGATATTAAACATTTCAAAAAATGAGACCAATGCATTTCAACATGCAGTTTTTTTAAGGTACATCCAAAAAAATATGGGTATAATTTATAATAACTGTTAACAAAATAATTAACTTACGCATTATATACTCAGAATAATTTGTTATTGCTTTTTATGAAAATTAAATATTCAGGCCAACACTACAATTAATTAACGAGAAATAAAATGGGAAAAAAAAATCTTCCTAGTTGAAAGCAAGGTCTAATCTGTGCCAGATGTGGGCTACAGAGCAGCAGATTGAGAACAAAATCCCACGCAATAATAAATGACGCCAGCACATCCTTCATTAAGAAAGGACGAGGTTTCTTTCTCACGCAATAATTATCGAGTGCTCAGTCGAGTTTATGCGTTTATTAAAGAGTTTGCACACAAATCTTGACACATGCAAATATCCTGCATTATAGGAAAATTAGGGTTAATTTCCCATTCATCTAGTTCAATAATAGAATTTCAGTTAATTACAAATTAAGCAAGATTTTCGGCATTTTTCTGCGATATCTTCCGAAAATATTACCTGACAAAAATTATTTGTGCATAATGTTAAAGTACAATGTGAGTTTTTTAGTGACATAAATTTCATTTCAATACAATTTTTTCCCTCATTCTAATAATTTTTTTCAAAATTATCAACTTTAAATAGCAATATGAACAATATTTTTTTTTATTATTATTGAATCACAGGGATATATAAGACTTGTTACCAAAATACATCAGTAAAATTCTGGAAGAATAGAGTTAAAAGCAAAAGATTAGCAATTTTCACCAGAAATAACTACTAATATGTTTCATTTATTTAAAAATGGAAAATTTATTCAATTAACTGCCTCGAAAGGTTCTTTAAAGTCCTTTTTTTTTCAGTACTTTGGACGAAATTTTAACTATTTCTGATAACAAATATAAATAATTAGAAGAAAACTGGCTAACAGTATTTTTTAAAAATCATTTGCTGCTAATGATTTTAATTAAATGATGATGATTTTAATTTTAAAAAAAACGCTTCAGACGGTAAAAAGAATTTTGCGCGTTTTTTTATAAAAGTAATTGATAAATTTTTAAAAAATAGATATGTTAGCATTTTGTTTCCGAACAACACCAGGGATATCAGGAATCATTATTTTTTTCCACATAAAAATATAATTATTATTTAAATAATTACATTTTTATGTGGAAATTTTTATCTTACAGCAATTCTTAATAGACCAATTATAGGATTATCACCTGAATTCACAAAGTTTAACCTTTCTTTCCACTGTCAACTTTATTTACTGAGGGAAAAAAAAAAAGCTCTAACAATAAAGAACTGAAGACAATTTCCCACCTTTTTTTGTGAATAAGACTAGAAATTAAAACAAGGTAATGCAAATAAATAATAATTTATCTGGAAGCCAACGATGAACTGAATTTCAGCAATAAAAAGAATAGAAGGAATAAAAATAAAATAATAGATTCTTCAGCTACAGAATTTCATTTGCAACTTCAAATGCATTGATTTTAAAAATTGACGCCGGAATATGAGTTGATATTGTTGTCAGTAAAAAAGTTTAGTGTAAGCTTTAAAAAAAAATAAAACTATCACCAAGTTTTTACTAGTTGCTTTTTAAAAGTTTCCAAGAATTTACTACCTGATATAGTTATTTTTACCAGTAAGAAAACATCTTTTTTCCCCCCTCGAAATATATTTTACATAAAAACCACATACTCTTTAGACTTCTCAAAAAAAAAATTATTATAATGAAAAAAAGTAAGATATTCAAATTACCTATCGGCATTCTGATACCATTTAAAATTAAAAGATAATTGCGCACACAATAACAGTGCCAACACTAAATCGCAAATGACAAAGCAAACTATATACGGAATACAGAAAAAAAAAATACACAGAAAACAACAAAACTTGTACTTAAAGAAATTTGTACTTAAAAGTCAATAAGTTTTCAATAAATTTAATTGCAAACACTTAATCAGCAGAATTATTTTGCCACTGTACGTTACTTACTTAGGATTTTTTATTTTTATTTTTATTGGCATAAATGTTCTTTTTATATATTGTGTATTATTTGACATTTTCGGCGTTCCTCGGAATTAAAATTCTTCTAAGTAATATTTTCAACGTAGAAACTAATTTTGTACAAAATATACAAAACCCTTTTCAAAAGTTTGTGTTGAAATAAAAGAAAATAAAAAAAAAGTGGCAAGACAGTTCAAAATAGCTCATCAAAGGAGTATTAATAAATGTCCTTATTCCATTAATTATAAGTTAGTTAAAAAATTAATAATATGTAAAGGAAAATTTATACAAAAATGAAATTCATATCAGTGGAAAAGCAAAATTTTTAAAATTAAGATATTTCAAATTTTCTTACAGAATAATTTTCTCTGAAATTTCTGTAAATTAGAAGAGCAGAATGTTGGTTGTAGCACCGCTTTTTCCCCTTGAGGAGAGAGCGTCCCCTTGTGGCATTCTACAGAAGACAGGCAGTTGGATGGCAGACCTGCACCCTGAGGTCGACTTTTTCCCAAAATGTGCAACCCTTGCGCTAACGCCGAATACTTTCGGTTGGAAACGGTGGAATCCCTCCACCAAACTGTTTTCTTTAACCTAATCGTCTATGTGTGTTTGTAAATTTTGTATTGTAACTGAGTTTGTGTAGATTAAAAATAGTATATTTAAAACCGGGTAGTTCATTAGAAAATCACAACACACCCACTAATTGGATAATTTCTCTTAGCCTGAAGCCACTGCTATCGCCGTTCAATTATTTCAATTTGTTCGCAAGAGCTTTACTTGCCTCCCTTTAAGTGACTGATTAATGCTTCTTTTTAGGCATTGCCAAATTATTACTTTGAGATCGATGAAAACCTGATAATATGTTATGCATTAAACTACAGCAGAAATTTAAAAAATAATGTTAGTTATGCAAAAATAATGCTAATTTTAATGCTTTAAATTTATTTTAAAAAATACATAACAACTGAAAGAAATAATATGCAGAAATGAAACTAATAGCATTGAAATGGTAAACGCTTGAATTTAAAGATGATTTAAAATTTTTCTTCGTCAGCAATTTTTCCTGGGGGTAATTTTTGGTTAATATCAAACTATTTGAATGTTCAATAAATTTTTCGATTATAAAAAGTTCATATTATTTTTCTTGCCTTAAATAATAAATATACAGAGTTTAGTTAAATTCGACCCAATTCTTTAAAAGAAAATATAAAACAACACACATAAAACATACACATATATTTATATTAAAATTAACGTAAAAAAGGCAATATATTATAACAAAGTAAAAACCAAGAACGAAGACGCATTAGTACAGAATTTCAAAATGCTGAAAAAATAAATAAAAAATATACAAAAAATATTTAGTAGACCTGATTGTTTGGAAGAGAACATTATTTATTAATAAACGTCATCTAATTTCATAATTTAATATTCAAAAACAATCATTTAATCTTTTTGAAAATTTAAGATATAAATACAGCAAATAAAATATCTTTAATATGAAAATCTAAGCAAAACACCATAATAAACAGTAAGAATAAACTTTATTAATCGGATATCAAGCTTATCTTTGCATAAAGAAGAAGAAAAACAATGCAATTAAATAACAATTAATGAAATTCAATATCCTTATACATGGAACAACAATTTTTCTCTGCTAAAAGTTTTTAAAAAAAGGAACAATCTCGTTTATTTTAAGTTTCCAAGCCGCTATTTCAATTATTGATTACCAAACGATATTTGTTTCGCAATAAAAGAAAGATATCGAACGCTTCTAAATTTACTAAATAAATTCACTTCTTTTTAAGCCACTTTAAACTACATGTAACGTGGAACGGAAAATAGTCTGCACGCTATTTTCCAATCACGCTTAGATATAATGTATATGTCAAACGACATCACTTAAGCTAACTATCAATTCAAGAAACTCTCGTGACTCTTTCTAACTTTAATGAGTTCGTTTTCTGTTTACATTTCATGCGATACGTAACAATGGGTCGAATCCATTCATTTATCTACCGTTTCTCAATAACATTTCACATGAAGCTATTAACATTTAATTAAAGATAGTCAAAATCTCCTTGAGGTTTTTATTTCAGACAGAACATGAATTATGATGCATTTCCACAAATATGTTATGATCACAGATATAAAACAAGCGTTTTTCCTTCAAGAAATAATAAATTTTATTGCAGCATGCGATTTCCCATGGCAGCAGTAACAAAAACAAAATATCAAAACTAAATGAAGTTATTCTAATGCCGGGTTTACACTCGGCCAGCTATAAGACGGTCAGCAGACAGCGCATGCGTAGAAAGGAATTGATTTGTGTTTACCTCAATTTCATAAGATAGATTCAGGCATTCCATTCTTGACTATAAATAGCCATTTTGGCGCCCCGGAAATTTATCGCATCATATTAAAATGATAGATATTTACACAAAGAAACATGGTAAAATAAAAATAAAGTTAACATACCTAAATTTGGAAAACTACAGAAAAAAAAAGGGCAAATAAAATGGGGGGAAACACACACACGCCTCGCATCAGATAGAAGAAAGAGCAAAAAAACATCGGAATTAATCTCTAAGTGAACAATTTTTCACGTCAAAAATGCCGCCAAATTCTACAAACACAAGCGCTATATTATATATATATATATATATATATATATATATATATATATATATATATATATATATATATATATATATATATATATAAATACAGCGGCATCTTATCCCATCGGGACAATTATTTGCATGGACCAAACAACATTTTTCAGCGTTCCTACAAATGCCCTGACTAATGGTCGTCTTATAACAGGCCGAGTGTAACCCCGGCATACTATTTATTAACTTTTTTTTAATAAAAACTGCATTGGCAACAGCTACGATAAAAGTTTAAATATCCGAACAAATAAAATGATTTCAATAAATATAGTAATAGTTCGTACTTACGCAAGAGATGGTACAAGAGAAAATCGTATAAATAGGAGTTGGATTTTACATATCAATGCACTTAGATTTTAATTAGCGATAAGGGGGCCTAAGAAACGGCAATTTGAAAGAAAAGTCTAGAATAAAAGAAAATGTATTTTTACATACATACAGATACAAAACAGTAAATATTAAAATGAAAGTCTTCCACAAAACGGAATCATTTCCATGTTGGTGGCTTCATAAAATCTAACTATTCCTCTTTCGCGCTCCTTTGTCTTTTGTCTTGCCATCCCAGTGGTCACCCTTGTCAACGGCCACTTTCGTCTGAAATGGCATTGTTGGCAGGGAGACAGTATGTTTTTATTTACGGTCAATCGAACTCATCATTGCGATGACTCGTTTGAGTTCAATAAAATCCTATTATTATTACCTATAAATAATTACTGGCTTAATTATATTGTTAATTCTTAGTTAAATTTAATTCATTAGTGATAATGTTTAGATATTATGCATTTTCAGATATTTATATCGCTGAAAATGTTATAGATATTAGAAAAAGTAACATACTGTTTTCTCCATTTTGTTGAATATATTTATATTCAAATCTTATAACTTCAAACGAGCAATTTTTGTATATATATAAATTTATTTATTTCGTGTATCTCGGAAACGACTCTAACGATTTGGCTCAAATTTTATAAATTTTATATTTAGATAAGGTTTAAGTTTTAAGTGTTTATTTATTTATTTTTTCGTAATTAACTATTAAAGCCTTTTTCTATCTGCTCTCATGGTGACGATGTCATATAGCGCCATCTCGTGCATTTTTGTGGTACTTGCATTGTTGCCATAGAATAACTAATGGTATCTCAAAATTTTGTGAAATGGCGCGATTAACATTATCCGAATACGAATACGTTCGGCTCACATCCAATAGAAACAATGCAACTGTATTAACCAATTCGAATAACGTGTTAAACAAAGTGCATTCATGATTTTTTTATTATTATTATTATTCACAGACCACTTCATATGTAGGTAAAATTGAAAAATATTCATATGTAATCAGTATGTGATTCGTATATAAATATTTCCTAAAAAAAAAAAAAAAAAAAAAAAAAAAAGATATTCCAACCTCCCCAAAAAAAGCCTGGTACTTGTCGGTTTCCCTGGTACTTGTAACATAAATCTGCAATTTTCATGACAATATACTTTCATGATTAACATATCGATTTAATGATAATTCTAAGCTATTTGCAAATATTTGTTATAAAGAATCCACGTTAGTCAAAAGAATGTTCCTAATTTGAATCCGATTAAAATAATTATTAGCATTTGAATCCGATGTTTACAAAATATCGATCAAAGTTCAGCATTTTAAGAAAATGAATGACTAGTCATTACATTTCTTCGAAAAAATCAACAGAACGTGAACTTCTCATTTACTCAGTTTGTTTCTAATGGCCTTTACTTCATTAGAAATACTTCAGAAAAGCGAAAGTTGAAAAAAGACTGAAAAATCAAGTGGGTAGTTTCATTGATTGGAATCAACGATCCAGGAAAGAGTTGGGTATTTACTGAAGCATGAAAGAATCTACTTGGTTAACCATTAGCGAAATGCACCTAGCGAGTCAGAAAGTAAAAGTACTTTTACGTTGGAATAAAATGTCCTTAACAATATTAAATACAACTCACAATGAAAAAAAATTCGTCCAAAACTTTTCCCTTTTACTTCACATTAAAAAAATATTATGAATTGAAAATTTCTTTAGCTACCGTATATACGAGGGGAAAAAAGAATCATTCATTTCTGGGCTCTAAATGAAATAAGCAAATTTTACAGTGATTTTGAACAAAATATATCGTAAATGCTTTGATACCACCAAAACTATAATGCTTTGATAAACAATTGCTCACATGAAAAATACTATATAATTAAAAATATTGGAGAAATATCAAAAAGGAAAGTTAAAGTGAGTGAAGAAAAATTTTATATTATATTAGAGAGCGCATAAGAATAAATTCGTAAAGCTGCAACTAGAAATTTTTCTCATACTGGCTTATTTTAAGGACTAATTTTGAAAACCTTTGACAGAAATGTATACCATTACACGAACTAGTAAAATAACGGATGAGTTAAACAAAGAAATGTTACAATATCTAGCCATTTGAAAGATATAGGGAGAGTTAACAGAATATTTTCAACATTTCATTTATTTGTTTTTTTTTTAAGTATAAAGGAAAATAAGACCATAGAACTAAGTAATTGGAAAGTTGGATGTTTATTCGATTTTATACATTTTACTGGAGTTACCGTTTTATGTACAACAGGGTATGACAGAAAAACTGGTGCATTTGAAAACGCTAATAAAGATAAAAATTATTTTTAAAAAAATGAAATTAAATATTTGCAATTTTTAAGGAAATTTTCAGTGTGCCAATCAATCGAAAATACGTAATAAAACAAAACAAAAATAGCAAATGACACTGAATTTGCGATTTGAAATTTGTGAAGGAAGCTTGCTACACTTGTTGTTTGCTGTATGTGCTCTGTCATCCTCGCGACATAGTTAATTTCTCTCACTTTGCATCTAGAAAGAGAGAGAGCTGGATCGTTTACATACGAAATTAAAATAAATAAGCACTACTCTCGCTTTTATTTAACTCATAAAGCTTGTTAACCCTTTGCATTCGGAAAGGTAATTCGATGCATAGTTATTCTCCCTAATACTAACCTTGTTTAGTGATCTGAAAAATAAAAATATGTATTTGTTTGAAGTTGAATTTCCAAGAAAAAGTAGCCTACATCTTCTTACAATATCTGTAGGTATTTGTAACAATAAAAACTTTTAAAAATAAATAAATAAAAGGTCAAAATGATGTACCGTCTTGAATGGTGAGCGAAAGTCACCATCCTAGTACAAAGGGTTAATTCAAATGTTCTAAAATCACCTATTTCTTCACCGCATTCCAAATAATTGTTTTTTTTTAAAAAAGGCTCAAAGCCACATCATACAAATGGTGAATATTTTTATTTGTAAACAAGAATTTAAAATAGTTTTGGGACCATAATAAAAATGACACATAACAATATATTAATGCATCTCGATACGCGAAATAAGAATAATCCAAAACTTTTCTAGATAATCTATTCAAAATAATTCTGAATAAGATTGACAATTATTGATCTTTAACTCTTTTTCGGGCCGCGGTGGCCTGGTGGTAAGGTCTCAGGTTCGAGACCCGATTCCACCGAAGAACCGTCGTGTAAGGGGGCCTGTTGCACGTTAAATCCGTCCTGACCAAACGTCCTCCCACTGGTGTGGTGTGGTGTGGAGAGGGGAGTACCAGCTCAGGTGTCGTCCTCGTCATCTGACCGCGGTTCAAAATGACGAGGTCCGTCCCAAAATAGCCCTAGTGTTGCTTCAAACGGGACGTTAATATAACTAACTAAACTAACTAAACTTAACTCTTTTTCAGCATTATTACCTACACAGAAATAAAAGGATAGAGCATGGAAGCATACAGAAGACTATTAAAAAGACTTCAGATTTTTAAAAGTATTTGAAAAAAAAAACACACACACACACACATTTTATGCAGGTCGACAAATAGCAAATGTTTCGTTCTTTTTCACCAATCAAATTTGCGCGATTGCAACAGAAGGCGGATCACTTCTTTTTGAAGCAGAAGTTCAGTATCTTAATCAATTTTTATTGAATTTCCTCAATCTGACTGTATTTTAAAGGAAGATTTAAAATAATTTTACCATACAAGCACCCAAGACAATATCCAGGTACAAAAACTAAAATCAGAAAAGCGAAAGAGGATTTGAACTTACGTAATTATTTCATATTGCGGTTACAGATAATTAATTTAGAAATGGAAAGATATTTGTTGTTAATTTTAACTCTAATTTATTGTAAAGAGGAGTTTGTCTTTTGATATAAAAAATCTTTTAAAAATCAATGATTCGGAAATAAGGCTGCAATTTCCGATTTTAGAATAAAATTAATTCACTGAACCGCATATGCGTTCTAATGTAAATAAATTTCAAACGAAAAATTATCGTTAGCTTTATACAACGGAGCGATATATACAATTCATATATTTTTGCCTTCGGTTTAATTTAACAATTAATTAAATAATTCATTCGTCATATTTTGAGAAAAGTAACTGAAAAAAATTAAGAACAACTGAGCGAAATACATTGACTTTTTTAATCATTTTCTTTTATTTCCTTAAGTTTATTCGTACAGAATTACAGTCAAATACAATTAAAAACTAAATTAAATAAGAGAAACAGAAGTAAATACATTAAATTAAAATCTCGTTTCAATTTGTAGGCATTATTCTAACAATTCAAATTGATAAATATATAATTATGTTGAAAAACACTTTTTTCATCATCAGATGCATAAGGTTTCTATTTCGTTCTTTTAGTCAAAAAACGGCGAGTAACTAGGTTGTACCATGCAGTGTTCGGTAAACTGATATAAGTGATTCGCTCGAACGTAAAAGATCCGGAAGTAATACACTGAGGAGTGTCAAGTATTGAGTGTGCTAGAATAGTTGACAGCCAGCCAAATCGAATGGCATGTACCATGAAATCGTCTGCTTCTACCTTCACCGATATAAATATTTAAGATGGAAAAAAAATGATAGAACTGTGTGTATTCTGCTATGTCATAACAATTAAAAAGATGCATTTTATTCGTAATTTATGGCTTACTTTTATTATAGAATTTGAATTTTTATGATTACGTTTAAAGAGCTTGTTTTGGTTTGTTCAAATTTGAACCGATTAAATCGGATAGTGAATATTTAAGATTAAAATTCAAAAATGTTACGATTAAAATTTCGGAATAATTAGTCTCAAAGAAGGCGCAAAATTATGCACAGATAGGATCTAAATTTCCAAATAAAATGCTACAAATTTTAAAATTTCTAAAGTTTAGAAAATTAAAATTATTTTAGTGCTCCGTTAGATCGATGTGTCATTTTAATCACTACATAAGAATTATTTGAAAATGGATTTCATCAGTTTCAACAGTTAGATGACAATCACCGAAGATGAAAAACTGTACACCACAATTCCACACCACATCAACATGACAATTCTTGAGTGAGGACGACAGATTAAATATACAGCTGACTCTCATACGTGGCAATTTTTTAATGGAATGGGATCTCAAACTCAAAATTTCTAGATCTGACAAAGGAATCTGCAACCGCGGCAGCAGTAAAAAGAGCATAACTGACAAACAAAAGCGATATCTACATATTAACAAATTCTAACATTGTGAGCGTCTTTTAAAATGTTAATGGTACACAAATATTCTAAATATTGCATTATATTTAATAAGATTATATAATTGAATACAACGGCGATCGGGAAGAGAAAGGGATAAAGATATTTCAAACACTTAGGGTGAGTAATTAAATTTTATCTTTAAAGAATAAGCATTTTATCGGCACTTTCTATGCACTTTTAGAGAAAAATAAGAACCAGCACTAACATAGTATTTTCTGATTACAGAACTAAGTGTTAAGACGGGATGAAATAAATTGGGAAATAACTAAGTTGGTAACCAATTTCATAAAATATAAGCATTAAAATATTCACCATTATTTAATGAGCATCTTTCACCAATAATGAAACTAAACAATTTAAAATGTTTCCTATGTAAGTTTCGTTTGAAAAATCATATGAAAGCACTTTTAATAATATATATAAAATAATTTCATTATACTACAGTTAGTAATTTTAAGAAAAAACATTATATCTCTACTTTATTAAGATTTCAATTTCTTGATAAAAAGTATACGAACATAAAAAAACAAAGTTGGGACATAAAAGCCATGCTAATTTTTTAAAATATGTAAATAAAAATATGTTACTTTTATAAGAAATGTTTTCCTAAATCTTTCAATTTTTCTCACAAAAAGCTTTTCTCAATTCATTTGATTGCGTTTATAATGAAAAGTTTCTGGCCTGGCGTTAGCCTTATATTCAATTTCAGCAATTTCCTTTTCGAAAAGGAATTACATTTTCCATACAGACACCAAGAAAACAGTTTCTAACTTTCCTTATGCCATTGATAGCTATTTATTTAGCCATCTGTTCCTCCAAAAACAAGCGATATTTTGAATAAACAGATATTGATGATATTCTTAGGTAATGTTTTCTCAGTGGAATTCTACAAACTGATTTACATGGTCATAGACTATACGTTGTGAAAATATGAAAAATATTTCATTCCATTTTCTAACTTCTCTAAATCCTCTTTTATCAATACATGTTAATGAGAATCAATGAAAATAATTTTCAGAACTCTCCATAGTTTTGTAAATTTATTGTCTTCAAATAAAGGATAAAAAAAAAACTACTCGTCTTTTCATCTTTTCTAATATAGGAACAACACAAAATAACTTTCATTTTTTTTTTTTTTCAAGCTTACTAGTTTCTTCTACCAAAACAACATTTTTTTACTGGGGATATATTTGTTATGCATTTCAACCTTTTTAAAAGAAGATACTGACAACCACGTTTGAAAGGATATAACTTAATTAGATATTTCTTTTGTGGAAAGCAAAGAATTGAATAATTCGTCCCTTCTTAGACCTACTTTAGACCACTTTATCAATGGCAGAATATGATGCATTATTCGAAAAATTAAACTCGAATTAGCTATTTAAAGAAGAAATAATTTTAGCATATAAATTATCTTTCAAAGCTTTAAAAAAATACAATCATTGCTTTATTAGCTTATGTAAATTAGAATCGTAAAATGGTAAAAGTGAATTATGACTCTAATACATTGTAAGAAATGGTTTAATGTCTTCTGCAACGCATGTGAAATCAACGGAAAATGACTTAACAAATTTTTCACTTACTCTCAAATATAACTATTATCACCGTTTCTACCCCCATCGAAATTAAGGACTTTAACCGCTTAACTGTTTTGCCCGAGTACCATACGAGTGTCAATTTATCGAATTTTGATAGTTGTAAGCAAAACATAAACCATTCATAACAATTATAATTCAGTATTAAAATTACTTCGAATGCATAGATAAGTATTCAATGGATTTCCATTTGAATCAAAGAAAATATTCCCAAAATATAAGGTGTCATCTTATTAGATAGCAAAGAAAATAAAACAATTAAGAGGTTAAACAAGCCGAGAAAGCCACAAGCACTCCTATTTTTATTTTCAGAATCCCGCATGTAAGCGTTTTATATTTTGCAGTATAGCAAAGGAAACCAAATATGCATTTTGTAGGCTTTTTTGGCCGGCCAATTGAAATCAAAATCTGACACATAACTAGAATTTAAGTAAACAGATCACCTACAAAATTTCATATTTCAGTTATTGCGTTTATATACCTGCATATGTGTAGACATGACATATTTTCTTTAAAAGTTCTCATCGAAAGATGCATTAGACGCGAAAACTATGTACTAAAAACAGACAAAAAATTTACTTCAAATGGATTTCATTCAAAATTTTATGGAATCTGCAAATTTGGTGATATAAAACTATAATAAATTTCATCTTCACAATAAACTCAGTGTTTCTGAATTAAAATTTTCACAGAGAGATACGGATTTTTCCAAAAATTTGTTTTTCGGAGATCAGAATAAAGTTAAAATTTCAAGCTCGATTTTTTCGATGAGAACAATTCTTTCTCTTTGAACTCTGCATATATCAGAAAGCAAAAAAGGAATTTTTTCGGATTAGTTTATTTTTCATATCTTGTGTCAGAGTAACGAATGACCTGCAGTTAACTTAGAAGCAATATGATCATTTTTCTTTTCCTTTTTATATTTAGAAGCCTTGAAATATTCAGTATCTACTCTTTTGAAAATCTATAGTAAATTAAATACTGATTTCCCCGATATGAATAAAAAATCCGAAATATTTTTTTTCTGCAAAAGTTTTTCGCAGTATAAAAAATTTCACTAAATTCATGATTTATTACATGATGTATAAATATAACTAACAAATTATCTACAAAAAATAAATAATGAGTGCAGAAAAGCACAAAACGATGAACTAAAATCATTTTTAAAACCAACAAATGCAGTTTTACATGAATAAAACAATAAAATTATCCATAAAGAGAAGAAAAAAAGTCAAGTAATTGAAAGAAATCTATTTTATCCATACCCATTAGTTTAAATACTACCAGTATTTAATTATCTCCTAAACTGAAATAGAACCTTTTTCACAGGCTTCCGGTTTAGGTTAGTTATATTAACAACTCGTTTTAAAGCAGCATTACAGCTATTTTGGGACGGACTTCGTAATTTTGAACCACGTTCAGATGACGAGAACGACACCTGAGCCAGCACCCCCTTCTCCATACTTCACGGATGATATTTGGCCCTGATGGATTTAACATGCAGTGCACTCACTTACACCAGACCCACTTTTTTCGGTGGAATCAGACTTCGAACCTGGAGCCTCCAGTCCTGAAAACGATACTTTACCATCACGCCATCGCGGCCTCACTAACTACCGGATTTATTGAGACAAAGTGAGAGATATGAAAAAAATCAGACACCACAAAGAAAAAACAGTTATATAAACAGGCGGATCTACGGGATGAAATTGCTTTTCTCTCATCAAAAAGAAAAATAAACACTTGCACAAAAAAATGCACTTTTAAGGTCCTTATTTAATGACCATTAAAAATATGTAGTTTTTTAAAGGTTTTTTTAAATGACGCTACGCACCTAGGCATTACTTTTTAAGGAATGTCAATTTGAAACAACTCATGCCATTACTAATGTCATTTTTTAAAGACAAATATAATGAGGAGTGAAAAAAATAATATAATGTGGCCTTTCTCCAGGTGTTATCAAAACTTGCTCAGCAACTAGTAATAACTGTGATAAAAAAATGCAATCACCATTGTTTACTCACAATAAGCCACAGATTGCATTAATTAAATTAGTTCGTGTTTAAAAATATAAACAAAAAAAAACAAAAAAAATCATTAAGTTAGTTATAAAATTAAAAAAAATTAATGCAACTGCAAATTTAATCATTTATTTTTTCAACTAAACACCTTGAAACTTGCTCATTAATAATCAGGAATTTAACAAAAAACGCCAGTAAAAATTTTGTAATCCCATTATTACACCACAAGAACCACAATAAGCGGAACCTTGCCATGCATTAGTTCTGCGGCAATTCTTTATCACAAAGCCGCAAAATACATATCAGAAGCAAAAAGATAACAAAAGAATCCTTTTATCTATTAATCCTGTAAATTCATTTTTCCCGTGATGTCGCTTAATAAATACTAATCGGAATACATGCATGGGTTCGTAGCAAAGAGAAAATGGATGTTTCGCTAAAGAGAAACAGATAGCGCGTCAAGTTAGACAAAACGTGTTAATCTCTGAAGCAGCAGAAACAAGCAGACCTCGATAATCGGATATTAGAGGGTTCTCAAAAGAGATAAAACAACACCTGTCTTGAACCTTCATCTTAAGCGCGGTACAAAGGCGTCACTAATAGATTTTTGTTTGTTTGTTTATCTTATGTATAATATGGTAAATATGAAGTACCATTAAATTGTTAGGAATTCACATCCCTGCAAATCAATGTCTATATTTTAATTAATGGAATAACTGACTTGTTTTACCACACATCCCAGATAGATAGAGTGTCAGATAGTTTATTTTTAATTAAGAAAGCCAAAAATTGGAAACACCATGAGCAATCAGATGTCATCTTCAATTCTCGTGATCTAAAAAGATAGTGGAAACATTTTTCTATTTTTGAGCCAGAAAGTCCATTAAAAAAAAAATGTCATTTTCAGATTTTAGCTTCACACAATTTGAAGACTAATTATGATTGGCTAAACGTCCTTTTTTAAACATAACACGAGAACTGGATTAAAATGGAAGTCGGAATTATGAAGTATGATCTGATGGACCTGACCCGACACTCCCCCTCCAAACAACTAAAAGGAACTTGAAGAAAAACGCCTGACTCCCAACGTCAAATTTAAACATTCACATACAAAGCATAATTCTTGGGAAACCGAATCAGGTTTTAACGCTAGGACACCAAGGAGCAGATCAGTTTTAAAAACGAGATGAATATTTCAGATGTGCATTCATAAATGATAGAAAATAACACCTTAAGTGCAGAAAATTATAAATTTAAAATTAAATGATTTACTAATTTCTATGTTTTTTTCTATATTCCTTATTTATTAAAATCAAAAATAACGTTATAATTTCTCTTCAAACAATACATGCATTTTTCTCGGTACAAAATGAGGGAAGAGACAGTTAAAAAGCAAATGTCAAACTAAAAAAACAGATATGGTTTGAAGCATTCTTTATAATCACATGATAAGTTATTGTGGAATGTTTACACTATCGGAATTTTACAAATACTTATAAAGAGAATATTATCAACATTATCAAAAAGTGAAAAATGTTATTATACATACGAAAATGATATAATTTAGTATAAACATTAAATCAAAAATAATTAAATCAATACGTGTTATAAATTTAAGGATTTGCAAAATTTCATCGATAAATTTCAATAGTGTAATGTTTTAACCACATTTTTTATGAATCAATAAACATTCGATAATAAATTTTTCAACAAGAAACACCACGAAATCAGCTTTTCAATATTACTTTTTGCAGCATCAAACCATTTCTCATTAGGATAAAATTAAATATTAACTAACAATTATAGACAAACATTTGGCGTATAAACACAACGCCTACCTCTTGTGAATTATTACATAAAATTTCTTTCGCCACAGTAAAATAAATTGAAGAAAATAATGCAGATACATTAATTAAACAAAATGTCAAGTTTAGTTTCTATAATTTGTCGGCAGTTAATACTTTTATTTGCTTGCGTTTTACAAATGTACCCATATTATTAGCATATCGCAGCAGGAGGGGGGGGGGGAAGAGGGTACTGCTTTTCAAACAAAAACTAACTGCTCAGTGAATCACGTATTAAGAGATTAATATATCTTAATATAACCTTGAGTTACCATTTTACACATTTTTTATAAATACTTCAAAATGCTTCATTTAACAAGAATGAGGAAAGAGGCCTATGGCGTAACTTTTACTTAAATCATGAAACAGAAATTTGAGCACATTAATTCCTCTATTATAGATTGCTAGTTTAAAATCATATTTTGTCATTATAATATAACATTTAACCCCTTAAACTCGGAAAAGTAAATCGATGCATAATTATTCACTTAATACAATTCATCTAATCACCATATAAGCAGTTAATCCTTTTAGACTAATAAAATTTAACAAATTGAATTTCATAAAACTTTTTTTTCAATAGGATGACGAGCTTATGACAATCATGGATGCTTTACTAATTACACATTTCTGATGAATTGTACATATAATGTAGTATGAGCAATCTAAAAATTAATTTTCAATTAAAGTAATGTGATTTCTGGGAAAATCCCAAGTCGGAATAACTTTTCGTACACGTTTAAAATTTCAAAATCCATCATTTATAGTTTCGAAACAGAAACGTGATTTTTAAATAGAGTAATCCATTCTCACTTGTCATTAATAAAAGCACTTGTCAAAAACACAATAAACTTTTTAAATAAGCAAAAACAAATCGAGCTTACCTTTGAAACGTATCAGAAAATAAATATCTCCATCGTCTTTTAACGTCAACAAGAAACATTAGAGATAAAAGCACGACGAAAAGTCAGAACAGTTATTCAATCCTTTAAAGATGTCTGGATGAGTTACAGGAAGGAGATATGGAACAAAATGACCATCCACTTATTCGAAACAGGGTCCGCATTAAATCCAATCGCACACAATTGAAACGTCCCACAATATTTACATTGTCCTTACCTTCAAACAGAAAACACGAAATGAAGTGTTCTAATTCAAGTTTTCAGTTTTTCAGACGCGAACCGGTACCGCTATTGCCATCGCGTTAGGTGGAAAAAACGAATAAAGAAAAAAATGAGACTTGTTTGTATTCAAAATATCCACCAAGGTGGTCCCAGAACAGGGCAATGCCCGCCTTCGCCCGCATAGGAACATCCATGCAGAGAAGTCCAACACTCAGGCGACTTTCTTTTTTTTTTTACCCCCTTCAACCTGGCGACAAAATTCTTCTGCTCGCCAACATCGTGGAAAAAGTTAGTGTGATGACAAAAATCAACACAAATTGGTTTTGTTTACCTAACAAAGTAACACAAGCGAAGAGGGGGAAAGGTCAAAAGTGTTGTCGGACAGAGTGGAGAGAAACATAATGACGGGGAAGAAGGGGTTTCATTGCAATCCGGCTCAGTCCTTCTCAAGGGTTGCTGCAAAATAAAACACACGAAAATTCGCCAAGGTGGCTGCGTCACAATCGTTGGGGAGAGAGGAAAGGTCACTTTTTTCATATAAGATAAAGAGATCAAAAATATTGAAGTGTTTATTTTCGGACTTCTTTAAATACCTACGGCTCCTGGAGCCCTTTAAATGACGAATAAGTTGGAGAAGGTTATGGACAGTCCTCTTTATCGGGGGAGGAGTATTCGCCAGAGGGTGGGAAGTGAGTAAAAATCAAATATTGACGCAAGAGATGAGATTCTCGAGTGTAGGAGAATTTCCAAACTTTGCTCGGGTCAAATAGCATTACTGGTGAACATTAAATAAGGCGGTAGCTCAAAAAAAAAAAAGAGAAGAAAATGCGGTTAAAATGGCAATTAATACAAAAACACTCAAGTTTTAATTTTAGATATCACGCGATTTAAAAAATTTCCTACGAATCGTTTTCCACATTTTAACAAAAAGAAGTACTTAAGCTTTTTACAAGATTATATTTTCTCAACTATAATGATTTGAAATGTATTAATTAAATCCCATTAAGCGTGAAAAAAATCAACATCGAACTTTGGCAAAGTAAAAAGACCAAATAATCAGAAATAAAAAAAAAAATCTTAATGGTCTGAGGTTAAAGCAAATCTTAATGGTCTCAGATTCGCAACATTGAATATTGCTCCAATGAATGTGATAGCAGGCATTATAATTTACGACAAGAGCTTAAAGAAGGCAGGGAGAACGCTCGGGTAACATCCCAGAACATTTTCGCAAAAACATTAAAATAGAAGATGAAATCTGCACGAAAATTCTTCCGCCTTCTTATTTATATCTTCTTTTCAATACGTTTTAATACTTTTTGAATGATAAGAAATATTCCCAATGCATTTTCCCCAAAAGGGATTTTTTAAAAACGAAACGCGTGCAGCATAGAGCTTTACATCGGTCACAACAAATCCTGTCGATACTACCTCGTTCAGTGGTGATGGGGTGGTCGGCTGAACACAAGAACAGTACACAAGAAGCATACAGCTATACTCAACTAGGACAGTTATTTTTATTAGTCAGGATTGTCCTTCTGGATTAAATGGATTAAAAATATCAATCACGAAATTATATATCTCAATCCCAATCAAAACTGAGTAGATCTCTAAACTGCTGACGAACACAGCAAAGAATTCAAACTTAACTATCTTAAATGAGCTGATAAAATGTACATCTTAACTGCACCTAGCTCCGAAGCGAGAAAGGATATAAATGGGACTCATTCACCAGCTTACCTGGAATGGTCAGTCAGCAGATTTTTTTGGTATTTTCTTAGAGAGTTCACTCTAGATATAGTAAACAGCTCGCAAAGAAGGATGAAAGCGAATCGCGAATAATTTAATATTCAATATCAATATTGCGGGGAGGGGGGTGAAAGTGGTCTCCCGGAACTTTCTTATATACTACTTACTAGTCCTCTCCCCTGCATAAAAATTGTGGACCCTGAGTTAGGTTCTGGATACTAGGAGTACTCATCTTAATTTTCCGAGCCCTACAACTTGAAATCAAAACTTGACACAGAACTGCAATTTAAATATAATATAAATTTTAATTGATCTAAGTTGCTGTGTTTTTCCTTTATCGTGATTACATGCATGCGAATGTACAATCCGATAGACCAGTGTTTCCCAAACTTTTGGCATACGTGTACCCCTTCTATAATTTTTGTAACACTGAATACCCTCGTCAGATTAAAAAAAAATGAATGTATTTTAATAGCAATCAAAAATATATTAATTCTTTCTTTTTTTGTGACATACACAAAATAATGAGAAAAGAGAAATAAAATTATTCATAATAAAATATAAATAAAGGTTATATTGTAAGTAACATTTATTTGGATCAATGAGAAGGATGAAATTGTTTGTGCTGAGATGACAGATCGTCATCATTTGGTTCCCTGCTTGTTAATTTTAATCTCAGATGCGGTTCCACGTCCAATAGTCTGTTCCTTTCTTTCGCCTTAATTTCAACAAATGCTGAAAAAGCCACTTCACATAAATATGAAGTCGGAAAAGGAAAGATGTATTTCAGAACTTTTTCTGTTAAGACCGGATACACATGCTGCATTTGTAACCAGAATGATGTTAAGGTACTCTCCCAATGTTTAA
The DNA here is from genome assembly GCF_947563725.1 of Argiope bruennichi. Taxonomy (NCBI): domain Eukaryota; kingdom Metazoa; phylum Arthropoda; class Arachnida; order Araneae; family Araneidae; genus Argiope; species Argiope bruennichi. Next base: position 24,608,470 of record NC_079158.1, read on the forward strand.
TTTTCAAAAATCCGTCTGAAGCCAATTCCAATAATTGCTCTTCTATTGCATGCGTCAAATCTTCTGGCATGGATGTTTTTTGTCAATGTTAAACGGATCTCTTATCCATTCAATATTTTTGTTTAAATCAGGGAAATAGTTTTTCAAGCCCACTTGCAAACTCTCCAAATGCTGTGTTATGCATTTCAGAGTATCAGCATCGATTTTAGTAGTCGAACTTGTTATTAACTCATGAAGAGAGGGAAACGAGTCTACTTCTCCACTACCAACTCTCTTTTGCCATAAATTTAGTTTTGCGATGGCAGCGTTCACTTTATCTTGAACATGAAACAATGAAATTTCTTTTCCTTGTAACGATAAGTTGGTGCAATTTAAAACAGAGAATATATCTGCTAAATATGCTAGTTGACAAAGCCATTTCCAATCATGTAAACAATTTCTCAACTCAAATCTATCATTAAGAAAACACTGAATTTCATGTCTAAGTTCAAACAATCTATTCAGAACTTCCGGGGGTTGACTTTCGCCTCAGTTGTACCCTCATCAAACTCTTATTGTACCCCTGGGGGTACGCATACCACACTTTGAGAAACACTGCGATAGACGGTTGATCCGCTGTCAGTTTTAATTTAAAATTTAATTTGGATCTGCACTTTAGATGCTAAAACAGTAAAGCAAATTGTATATGTTTAAATTTTGTAGCAATCGTCTTCACTTGTACTCGAACAGACAGTTAGACAAAATTCTTGCGCACAGATTTTGTTTAGAAATCGACAGAAATCTACCAATGTGTGTTGAAATTGAATAATACAAATATGTGTTGAAATTGCAAGTCAAATATTATTTTTCTGGCTTAAAGCACTTATGAATTATAGAACTCAAACAGAGAGACAGGTATAATCCTAGTAAGGCATTTATCGCACTTCGGATAGTCTGAAACATGGAAATTCATTAAAATCACGAGTTCGATTTCATATATATATATATATATATATATATATATATATATATATATATTAATACTTCGTATGCAAATGAGCAAAATTATTTAATAATTTTCAGAATGAATTTGCATCCTTGTCCACAATACTTGGTAAATAACTAACCGTCTATTATCACAAGTCATTGAATAATACATTCGTAACTGTGTTCCTTTATCACTAGCCGTACATATCCGAAAGATATTATTATACAACAGGTGTTAATTGGCAATTATTATGTACGGATTATCACACTTAGGGTAAAATGATAAATGTGCCATTATATTTAATCCCTTTATCTATTATTATTAATAATAATAATAACTAGGAGAATCTCGGCATCCTCGATTGACTTAGCTCTTTTTTACTGATAAAACCCCCGCCCCCGCAGAATAACGAACCGTTGGCTGCATCACTCGTTCTGTTATTGGAAATTTCTTACGGGAGATCAGAAGAGACAAATGGTGACCAGAGGAGGGTGAACATCCCATCTGTTGCAGAAACGTGTCGGGGCGCACTGGCCGGGTGCCAATCCTTCACAGGTGTGATTAGAGCACCTATGACATCCCCGCTGAGAATTATTCACAAACAGAAAGAGAAGCAGCTTCCTTTTCTGGAGCTCTTAATAAGGTCAGCTAATACGGATGTGAAGTTCAAAAACGAATGAGGTTAATGAGATCTTCGTGCAGCGTCTGCTTTTCAATCATTCACTTGACTTGTTTCGAATTTTTAATACAAAAGAGACCAACGATAAAATTAATAATAATTTTAAACAAAATGCAAATTTTAAATTAATCAGTCTAATAATTTTATTGTTTATGGGCTAATAAATTAGAGGGCGAACGAGATGGTCGAAAAAGGCGATAACATTTACATAAAATACATTATTATAAAATAAAATATTCGTTTATAACATACTGTGTTTGTTTGGAACGATTACGGTATAAGTAATGTAAATTTTCCCTTGGAATCAATACGTATTAGAAAACCTAGGAGCCTATTTTTAAATAGATATTCTATGTTCATTTGGAAGGTAATTTTCTTACTTTTTTACTTAAATAATATTCCTTACTTATTTTTTTTACAGTTATTACAAGAATAGGTGCTCAAGGCATTTATACTATAAACTAGAATACTGATTTTTAAAAAAATCCCCACAGTCTGAAATCTGAATCTAACATATTACGGAAATTTGAAGGTATACTAAAGGAAATTCTCTTTGGTGAAATCTGCTAAATCACTGACTTGAGCCTTTTTTTTTTTTTTTTCTTATCTATTTATCTAAAACGTTTATTCAATACGTTTTCTAGATTTTGAAAAAAATTGCAATTTCATAATTGGAATGGAAATCAACTGCCTTTTTAATTCGTATATTAAAAATACAATTCCAAAATTAAAATTCGCATAATGCGGGAGAGTTGCATAGAAAAAAAAATTATAATATTTTTCAACTTATATATATAATTAAGTTAATTTTAAAAGCTATAACTATTTAATGAATTTTATTTTATTAAAAATGTCCTTCTCCCAGATAAAAATGTGAATAAATTATTTCCTTAAAGATAATTTTAAAAAAATATTAATGGAGAAATTAAACATATCTCGGCAAACTAAAGTTAATAATCACAGTAGCATTTTGTTCTTTCTGAGAATAAATGTATCTGTAAATTGTAAAAAAAATCAATTTTACATTTATGTAGACCTTTATCTTGCATAATAGAATTTACCTTTCATTTTGTAAGAAACAATATTTTGATACAAAGAATAAAATATGATAATAAAAAAAGGACGAGGCGTAATAAATTTCGGGCAAAATTTCCAAATACATCGTATTTTCCTTTACATCTTTTTTTTTAAACGCAAAATCGAAATTAATTTAAAAAAAGCGTTGAACATTTAAAACGAAATCCTACGTAAAATAATAAACGTATCAAACGTAATGAGATTTTCAATAAATAATTAGAGTAAAGAACCAAAAATCGCTCTGACAGAAAAATAAAACTTCCAGTAGCTTTTGTCAACTAGAATTGATTTCATATTTCTTTAAGTAAAGATTTTCTGACATAAATACTATGAAGTAACAAAGCTAATATATAAATGAAAAATCATGCGGTTATTACAATAAATTGCAGTAGTGCCATTCTCTTTTTACAAGGCGTTACTGTACGCTTGGCAGTACGCAGATTGCTAAGAACGATCTAATCACTAAATGGAATGCTAAAAATGATCGAATCATCATGTAGAATGAATGCTAAGAACGATTTAATTGTAAAACAGAATGCTAAGTAAGGCCAAATCGTCTATGAATTATTTCACACGAGTTTTTCACGTGTGGCAATGTTAAATACAGACACACACTTCAGAAAACAACTTTCAAGACTTATAAAATTTTTCGTTTAAATATAATAAATTATTAAATATGACTTAGTTTATTGGTGTATAAAAGTGAATTTTAAATTTTATGCCGTCACACTCACATCCATTTAACAATATAAAATGATATATCTAGTAGATTTTTATCATATTGTCTATTAAATTCGTCAATGATAATATCTCAACTCTTGAATTATGAGATCGACATATTTAATTTCGTATTTAATTATTTGCTTAGAAAGCGCTAGTTATGGAGACACAATCTCCTTAATAAAGACACATCCACTTGGATGGAATATCCTTTAAAAAAGATATAAAAAAAATGACTTACCAAAAGTCTTACGCAATAGCAGCAATAAATTTGTTAAAAATTTCACTTACCTAAAAGAAAAAAATCAGTTCATTAGGAATTTAAAAAAAAAAAGAAAGAAATGCAGATATAAATTCAAACATAAACACATGTTAAATAACATAATAAAATACATAAATAAATTCAAACACACTGACAATTCACCAATAAATATTTTTTAATACTTTTTTTACATTAAGAAATGTTTTTTTTGGAAGGGTGTTATGAAGTATAGTTGGACTCTGATGAGTTGGTGGGATAAGAATCGCATATATGACTTAAGAATTGCGTTTTATATTAAACGACCCTATTTCGTTAAAAAGTAGGACATGGATCAATCTGACTGCGTCATAACACACGATTGAAGAAATATCAATAATGAGCAATGTTCTGAATTGAACATAATCGGCCTGTATTAAAATCCCATTATTTCACAACGACTCACTCTCAGTTTCAGACTTTTCTTCCCTTCATCAAATGCACGCCTCTGTCTGGTATCGAAGGTCAGCTACGTTTTAGCATGCACAGAAAACATACAATGATCCTGGGTTGAAATCCCTTGCTAAATGCCCTCTACTTAAGTTATATTTTACAGATTCAAGTTAATCTGAGACCAGCTGCTTGTGGAGACCAGATTGTGCGCCCGCAATACTGATTTTTTAGAATATTAATATTCATTTGGAATGCACACTTAAAAAAAAAAAAACATTCACCGTGTAATTTGATAAACCATATAACGTGATTTAAATGGATAAGTCGAAACAAAGTATAATGCATGCAAATTAATAAGTACAAGTTAAAATACAAAATTAAAACGGATGAAAATCCTACTTCGGAGTGAATGTCCAAAGAAATTTTTTTTTTTTAATTTTATTTAACTGTTAAAAGCACACGATCGAATTCTTAGATAAATGTGTTTAGATTTTATAACATTAAAAAGTAATTGTTGTAGATTGTGTATTACATATAAAAATTTAATAAAAATAAAGAAAACATTATACAAAAATAGAAAATAGATATGATTAAAACATTTTTTTTTAGTTTTAAGATGATGCAAAAACCACTATTGTGCAATTATTATTTTGTAAGTTATGATCATGAATTTCACAGGTCAGTCATAGCGATAACAATCTGAAAATGGTTAAGTCTGTTTTCGCTCTAAATTAAATTGTATTTATAGTTTATTTCTTGATTTTTTTTTCTAACGTGTTTTTATCTAAAGCATTTCTAATAATAATTTTCGGTTTCATTCATGAGTGAAGCGTTTAATTAAGTGCAACTGTAAAAAATATTTATTGAAACAGTATGAAACGTTCATATAATCATTTGTTTACATTTGACTGTTGCCATTCGATAATATATAATAAGAACTATTTCTGCGCCGTAGGTTGGCGCTTTCTATTTATAGAGAGATAGATAGATGATTAACCGTTATCATCTAATTTTTATTTTAGTCTCTTGCACATATTTTTTTTTTCTTTTCTTTTTGAGTAACACCTGCTTGTGCAACCATGTTCCAGAAGATGCCCCCCCCCCTTTTTTTTTTTAATCTTTCTTTTCATCTTTTCGAATCTTCAAAGTTAGTTTTTCAGTTTTATCTAATTTCCTGACAGTGTGAGGATAAAATCTGGAATCTCAAAGTTTTGAAATGAACGAGGATGGATTTTGAACTGGAGTTGAATGCCGAAAACAGCACCACAGCTGATATTCCTTTCGGCATAATACTATGACACAACAATATGATAATACTAGACACAAGAATGCAGATTTAACGTTTGTATGAACAACTAACACTATAAATGTTCAATAGGAATCTTTAATTCCGAAACTGAGACACCACTACTAAGAACCGCCTCGACGGGGTTGTGAACGAGTACACAAAGCCCTACATTTCTGAGGACCACGCTTCACTGACCGATTTTGTAAAATATAAAAACTTTTGCTTTTTTTTTAATTCTAAACGGTACAAATTTAAATAATATCATGCAAATTCTGGGTTTCAGACTTCAAGTCTGGGCACTTGCGAATTTCCATGTTGGGCTTGCAAAAAACTAACGCCGATGACATAATTTTAGTTTTGATCGAACGTGCCTTCACATTCCTTTTTTAAAGAAGAGACTTGAAATTTATTTCGGTATGAAACATAATTTTGTTAAATATCTACAAACTGTGAATTATTTTAAAAACTCTTAATAAACTCCAACAATAATACATTTTACTTTGGGAATTTATAGTCATCCTCTTCCCGGTAAGAGTGCAAAGAATATGCGGGATACTGAAGCAAATTCAAATAATTTTAATCTTTTAAAATAAATGCTAATTAAGAACATATTTAAATTTCAAAAATTCTGGAAATAGATTTGCGAGTCTGGCGAGTCATTTTATTACAAAAGTTTAATATAATTAGAGTAATATGTTCACAACCTGATTGAAAACGATTTTCTAAAATATTGCAAAGATTTCAATACCACTTTATGATAACAATACTTAAACAATGGCAATTTATTTAACGAATTTTACATGTATGTAATAAGAGTAACGCATTATTTATTTAACAAAATAATCGTTGGCATCGAGTTTTGCTTTGTAGGATCACAATTTCGCAATACGTATTTAAAATAACATCTTTGAATTGTAACGAAATTTTGTTTCAATTACTATCTAATTTCAATGCATCTGCAGGTAAATATTTATTAAGATTGATAATAATTAAAAAAATTACTCGTTATCAAGTATTAGACAAGAACATCTATTTCCTTAAACATTTTATTTGTTGGATCCGAATTTGACAAAAGTACTGCATTATAATATTATCAGTGAATTTCCTAGTAAACATTACCAATGAAACCTATATTATAACTTTATTTTAGTAATCTGCATATCAAGTGGTATTTTATAAATTTATGAAGCAATTAATTTCGGTTTTTTTTTTTTTATTATTTATTAAACGTTTATTCTTACCACCAAAATGTTAATTTCATAAAAATAATTCAACTGTTTGTCATGTTCACTTATTTCTAGCAATTAGCAAAATGATATAAACTATTATATTAGTGTCCCAAAAGATTCTTTCTCATCGCGGTTTTAAAGAGGCTTGTCACTGGAGACGAAAACTTAGATTTTGTATGAAAATGTGCATAGAAAATGCACTTGGTATAAAGACAATAAGCCTTCAACTGTCGCAAAACCGGGACAACACGCCAAAAAAGTTCTTTTGTCCATTTGGTGGGATTAGAAAGGCTTAATTTTCTACGAGCTCCTTCCTCAAAGTGAAACAATAAATTCTACGAAATACTGTCATCAACTGGATCAAATTAAAAACTGCCACAGCAAAAAAACGGTCAGAATGAATGAACCGATGAGGCGTTGTTTTTGATAATGACAACGCGAGACGACATATTGCGTTAGTCGTAAGAGAGAGACTCTTACAGTTTCATTGGGATGTTTTACCTCATCCTGCGTGCTCTCCAGATCTCGCTCCATCTGATTATTATTTCTTTTTGTCCTTAAAAAATTCTCATCGCGATAAGTGGTTTAAATCCATCAGTAAAATAAAGGCGCACTTCGAGGATTATTTCTTATCTAAAACATGAGAATTTTGGAAAGAAGGCATAATGAGGCTTCCTCAGAGACGGAAGAAGGAGCAAAAGGAATCTTGTATAACAAAATAAATAATATCTTAAACAGTAAATATTGTGCATTCATTACATATTAGATAAAGGGGAAAAAAACTTATGGAACACCCTAATATTACTGTATGATTTTTTTTAAAAGATCCCTGCGAATCATCTCTGCAACTGGCTCTATCTTTTTTCCTGACTAGCCAAGTTTATCCTATCAAAGAATCCCAATACAGTACAGTGATTTTTATATTGGATAGTCCAAACTGCATTTGGAAACGAAAAAAACTATCAAATTCGGGCTGGGACGAGGCATCGACCGTTAAAAAGCAATACAACAAGCAAACCAAAAAACAGAGGGGGAAAAAAAAATTCTAGATGTCTTTTAATGCGAACGTCTGTCACTATCGACAAAAATATTGACCCCGCTGTCGAAGCAAAAAGAAACAGACAGATGTGTGCGGTTATAGACAGAAAGTCTCCATTTCCTTTAAAGCTTATTTAATTAGGAAAACAGAGGGCAAGGAACCAATCAATACATCAGTATCGGAAGAGTGCTCTTCTGCTGCTAACGTTTTCGTTGCAGAACTTCACGTCACGTGAAGTTCCGAAATAGCATAGTTCAAGGTAAATAGAATGACATTTCGAAGAAGAATTAAATGGATTTAAAGTGAAGGAAATTGAATTTTGTGTAGAAGCAGGAGTCAACGAAAGTTCCAAAAAAATAATGCCAGAATTCCATTAACTTCGATAATTGCATCGGTCTTCATTCAGTAAGCTAGATATTGGAATTTAATATAAAGGATGCTAGTTTTCCAGGATCGAGAAATATAAGCAAAAATACGATATAATAAATTGCCAGAGACATATTCACTGGAAATCGAATAAATTAAAATCAATAATATTCGAATATAAAATATATAGTTCGAAAAATATTGAAGAATTTTTGGGATTTTATTTGTGACCGTCACAACTTTATAATAAAGAAGGGGAGGAAATGGAATGTTTTTAAGAACGTTTTATACATCAAGGTATAATTCTAAAGTCGCTTAGTAAATATTGTAAACAAACAGAGATTTTAATCATATTTAAAATTTATTTTTAATTTTTTTAAAATGTGCGTAAACTTAAATAATTAAGATATTTATTGTGCGTTAATTTCGCAATAACATTATTTTCGTCGTCTCACTCTTTTATAATTTTGTTTTGGACTTCATGTTTTTTTAATTAAAAAACTTACTTTTTAATTTTAAGCAAGACAATAAAAGCATGAGTTAAAAAAATTTGATTTTTATTACATTTTTTTATTATTATTAATATTATTCTTTGATATATTTTATAATTCAAAATTATAAGTATCACAGAATCGTGTAATCAATATTTTTCTCAAATTCATTACCAGATGGAGCCTCTTGTACGGAAACAAAAGTTAATTACATTAAAATAAAAAAATAAATCCAATATATTAATAAATAAGTGAAAAATCCACTCCAAATTTTATCTATATAAACATAAAATAATTTAAAAATACAATTGATAAGGCAATCAAATGCTAGCAAATTCAAAAACATTTATTCTTTTAAAGAAATATGAAGATGTAAACAGCGCAAGCGCTATTTATCTTCCGGATTGGGTGTTAAGAGTTAGAATAACATCAAAATGCCTTCAAAATAACCAAGAAAGCAACATCAGCAGCTCACAAGTTTGAACGAGACCGTGTAAAAAGGTTACGAGAGAGTCTATATTTTTTCCTTCGGGAGCAAAGGTATTTGGTTTCGATCATTTTACTGCAGAAACAGGAGGTGAGCCCCCCCCCCACACACACACACGGAAATAGTGTCAAATTCGCGGCAATGACTCCGTAAACAATTAAACACCTGCTGACCATATGTCCCGCACAACTATTTATTGAGACATAACGCCATTTCGGTACACTTCCTACGATTAGGATTTTTTTTTTTTTTTTATTTTTTTATTTTCCTACCAGTGCATGCATATTTTTTGCAATATACATGATTTAATATCATATCCTTAAAAAAATCTCCCAAAATACACACAAAATATTCAAGGCGAATTATTCCTCCAAATATAGAATTTAGAAGAAAAAAAATAAACACTAATATTTTTTTACCTTTATTTTCGAAGTAAATTTAGAAGTTTTTTCTACACAATAAAAATTCATTCACTACTGTAAGATATTCCAAAATCAATACGTTGTTGTTGTTGCTTATGGCACTTGTCTTAGGCAAGCGTTCTGACGAAGTCAGTGATTTTAAGCCGAGTTTTAGCGCCTCTTGTTTCAGTAGCGTCATCTAGGGCCAAGAGTACGTCTTAGCTACTTCAACGTCATAGCCCTTTCCAAGGGACGGACTTCATTCGTACATATCATTCACTCATCCACAGATCTTAAATTTAGGCCTGAATCAAATAAAGATTACCTCTGATCCACTGGTATTGTCTCGACTTGGAGAACTTTGTGGCTACAACAGATTTATACGTGCACCAGACGTCATGTAGACGGAGAGTCTTAGACTGGCGGGGTTCAAATTAACCCATTAATGCGTTAACGCAATAAAAGAAAAAAACTCAAGGAAAATTAATTAAAATAAACAAATATCAGCCACGTCAATGAACAGACCATTGAAGTATAGTCTATTCAGGGTTTTACAGATTAGAAATTTGGTACAAAATTCATTTTATCGCAATCATCAAATCTTTCAACAAATAAACTTCTTAATACATTAATGTAACACTTACAGAACCAATTTTAATTCATTTCCTAACACTATCTGCTTTCATTGCGCATGTCAAATATTAAATGCAATCATTGTAAAAGTACTATTTTATAGGAGTTGGTTTTTAAATTCTGCTTTTATGACTGAAGTTACCGTCATTGGAACCTCAAACAATTCGAAGAGGAGGCAATAAAATAACACATTACCTTCATGGATCGAACACGAACTTCTAAAAGTAGGAATTGGAATAAATCATTTACGAATTCCCGAATTCACAACAAAAACAATTCTTTTTATTATCTCCAAGACCTCCCCCCCCCCTTTCTCTACATTCCCTTCTCACAGAAGAAGGAAACAAAAAGTTTTTGTGATGAGTTAAAAAGAAAAAAGTCATTTCCACGATAAACGAAAAAGAAAAATCGTCTGAGCAATGCAAGCTGCCATAAAGCGAAATGTTAATTATCTAAGCCTTGTTCCGTTTTCAACATTTAATTTCCATGCGGTGGCAACAGCACATTCTCGAATTTAGGGAATGGGTTTTCCGCTTTTGCAGAATTGCAGCGCTGATTGAACCGCTTTAAGTTTTGCTGGAGAGTTAATTAAGAGGACGTTTTAAATGCTTTATTTTCTTGCTTCACGCAATAAACTCGTAATGGGTATTAAAGCATTATTTGAACTGAAATCCATTAATGTTTTCGTAAAGATATGAAATATTTTCCGGCAATTACATTTATATCGGAAATGAAGAAAAAGATTAGATAAGAATTTAAGATATCATTTATTTCCATTGCAATTAAAATCAATATACTTTTAGGGTGCTTTAAAAGTGATTAACTCCAAAATACATTAAGTTAATAAAGAGTTATAAAATATTATAAAAAATAATTGACACGCAATTTTTTTTTTGAAATTTTCAATTCTTCCATTCTTTTATATAATATATATATAACACACTTCTTGTCAGCATTTTCTTTCAATATAACTGACGTATGCATATACAGTCGATCCTATCAGACAAATCTTTCAAGAAAGCATAAAGAGATTAACCGTCAAATCAGCTTTAAAAGTACTCAACTCCGAACGACTGATTTTGCAAAACATATTATTCAAGGGAATGCATTTTATTAATGAAAATTATTTACATTCAATGTCACGCATTTTGAAATTCAAATGAATTGTTTTTATTATTATTTTCTGGGTAATTTATTTATCACAAATGTCATCAAGATAGCTTTAAGGACACAGATCAAGCCTGCAACTTCGTGATAGTATGAATATGAAATAGTAACGATAAAGAAATTAATGGTGTATAGAAAAAATAATTTCGCAAGGAACAGAGAAATAAAAAGAATCTATTCGGCACACAACAATAATCTATATTTTCAACATCACGGCTGATACATCAAACACGTTCTATACTTCTGTATGATATCTTCCCTTAACAATCTTAATGTAACTTAATGAATGTTTCCTTTCACTTTTAATTATTTTCTATTAATTTTTTATTAGTCTTGATATCTCGCGAAATGATTCGATATTGCCGACCGAAATGCATAAGAAGTAATATACGTATATAGATGTATCATTATGATTTTTTTTAAAGAAAAAACGTAATGTGCTGCAGACTTTAATAGATAAACCTCACTAATAATTACTAACATGCTCAAAAGAATTATTTCTAATCTTCTATGAAACATGCTCACATCTACAATCACATAAAAAAAAATATCACTAAACATAATCACATAAAAAAATTAATAATGATACATGGCGTTGTAGATAAATTGCAGAAAAAAATTTCCGCAATAGCTAACAAATAAGAACTAGAGATGTACAAAATAAATGCAAAAAAAAAATTTTTTAAGCGTAATTAAAGTTTAATAAGGTAATAGTAATATTTCAAATGACTTTTTTTACTGCGAGAAATCAGAAGCATACTTTTCATAAAAATGTAAAGTGAAAACAGGCCATTTTAAAAACCAACTAAAGTTATTTCCACCTACTGCAAAGAAACATGTTTTTTAAAGAGCTATTTGAGTATCTAAAAATATTAAATGCTTTTGAAAATGTTTTAAAATTCTTGTTTATAAAGGAAATATAATCGAAAAACTTTATAATTTTCAATTTTTTAAGTATATATTCTTTTTTATTGTTCTAAACAAATGACAACAAAACAATTATTTTTTTTAATCTGTGATTATATATATATATATTTGACGGAAAAAAGGAAACTTTTAATACAAGATGAATTTTTTCATAACGATTTAAATTTGTTAAAAGAAATTCCACAGAAATATTTTAAGTAATGTTACGTAAAATAAAAAATTACCAGAATAAAAAAACGAAGCAAAATGGTGATTTATTTTTTCTTTTTGTCAAACGTAACATTTTTCTCGAATGTTTCAATAAGTATTTTTTTAATATAATTATTATTCTAAAAGAACAGGCAGAACAATTTTCTTAAAAAAAAATGTGATTATGTTTTAAATTATATTATTCTAATTAATTCTTTCAAAATAATAGAAGAACTTAATAACAGACAAATTTTTTATAATGATTTAAATTTGTTAAAAGAAATTACGCGGCAATAATATAAGTAATGACGAATAAAATAAAAAAAATTACGAGATAAAAACAAACAAAAAAATCTTGAGTCTTTTTCCCCCTATTTCAAACATAAATCTCAAATAAATTATATAATCGTTTATGTAATCATTTTCGTATAAGCGAACATGTTTACGAAAACGATTATTAAAAAAAATAGCGAGAAAATACAATATTGAACAATTAACTTTAATGATACTTTAAAACTGTAATTTATTTACAGTGAACCACATTTCTTTGAAAATAATCGGAACTCCACCAACAGTGCTACAAGATGTATAATACTATGCGAATGCCTTAGAATTTCAAGTGCAAGTTTCTCCATTTTGCAAGTCTACATATAGCTAAACATTAACGTACACAAAATAAAGCTGAAAATGCATAGCATATCATTTACGCCCTTTGTCGCGTCCAGCAACAGGTGGCAAATATACCTAGACAATTGCACTTACATGTGGATATGAATATTAACCACCTGCATCAAATGCAGCTGCCTAACGCAATACCACTCCTTCGATTACCTTTCAAAACGACTCCCTAATAAACGGAAATGCATTATATATGAGAAATTCACAACTCACGGCATTTCTAAGGTAAAGTGATGCATAGACAGGAACTCAGATGGATATTTATACGAGTAAATAAATGCTAGAAATTTCCCACCAAAAGTTTGATTTTTAACCCTATTTGATTTTTCCACTTCTAGTTTTGTTCTTAATTAAAATTCACGCAATTCTGACATTAGCACTCATTCATTAAGATGCCTGTTTTTTCATCATATGTGTGGTATTTATAAAGCAGTAAGCGGGTGATATAAACAGATACTGCAGTTTAGTCAAATAATATCTCATGATGAGTGGTTAATTTTCAAAAGATGGGACAAAAGGAATTTTATGCCAAATAGAAAAATAATTTTTAGACAGATATTTTAAATTACAATTGAAAAAAAAACATTTAACAATTTGTTCTTTTTTATATACTAACATGTAGAGTCTGCCAAAAAAGTATCTGGACATTTGTCTTTATTATTTTGATAGGTATTTCAAATTGTCATTACCTGTAGCAATAGAAATATATTCTTTGTACAATATTGCATTTAAAATATTTCTCCGTGTAAAGGGTCAGCTCCATAATTAGGTTGGCACAAAATCAATTTTTTCAAAATAGCAATACCCTATTTCTAATATATATCCAAATTCTTCAGATTAAAGCATATAGCATTTTGCAATTTTGAATAAATTTTTAATGAGTGATTGAAAATTGAATTTCTAATGTTAAATGAAAGTTCCCTTTTTCTCAAATCTGAATCTCTCTTTGAATCTTTGAAAATAAGTCTTATTATGCATTAAAATACTTAATAAAAAAACAAAAGTTGAACATTTCTAAAAATATGAGAACTTATTTTATATTTTTAAGTAATTTTTAAATGCACGAGTTAAAAAATTTTAAACAGAAATGTATAAAAAAAATTGATACGATACGAAGCTATAAGACCTAAAACATCATTATTCCAAATTTTATCTATTATCGCCAAACAGTTTTTAAGATATACAGCAATAACCAAAAGTTTTCAGAACAACATAACTTTCACTTTTTTTTTTCCCTTGAGGCATCTTATTTTTGCAAAAGGATTCTCTGACAGGAATTTAAAAAAAAAAAAAAAAAAAAATCGATAAAATGGAACAACACAAAACATGTCTGTCAGTGTTCTTTAGATTACATTTTTTTTTCTTTTTCTTTTTTAAAATAAATATTAAGAGGGGGGGGGAATCGCTATATGTAGCAGTTCCTATTAAAATGCGTTTAAAGCAAAGTTTCCTTTGGGATAAAAGGGAGACGATTACAATTGTAGAAATGATTTGCGAGTTCTTTAATTAATTAAAAAAGCAGTGGCAAAATTCTATAACAAATATGAAATTTATATGGCGTCTAATATATGAATACATAAAGAACATCAGTGAACAAAAATCAATCAAAAAAGCAACTTCTTATCCATGGGCAATACAGTGATACTAGACTTTCACAAAGTACCTTTTAAAAATGAAACAAAAATTTATAAACATTTCCTTAACTATATTTTTTTATTTAATACGCTTTATAGTCAAGCCAGATTAAATATAAAAAATTCTTAAACATGCAAATCAACAGCATAAAAGTTATTTATGTTTAAATTGTAAAGGAATGATTTAGAAAATAATTATCTGATTTTCATTTTTCAGTTATTAGCATATTATTTAAAGCATATTATTTAAAATAATATGCTTCGAAAAAACTATTTGTCAATTATTTATTTGCATTTAAAATGCTATAATAACACGGATTTTAAATTCTTATTTAGTATTGTTTCATTGCTAATACAGATACATTAAAAAAAAAGCCTTTTCTTGTGTGTGTGAAAAGTTACTACATTAATGACAGAAATGAAAATTTCAATAAAGGAAAATATTAATATAATGACCTATTTGCTACGTTTGAGAATATTTAATCATCCCATAAATCTTTTTTTTGTATAACCTATTTTACAGATTTATTTAAAATTTTAAATCTGGGAATTTCTTATCAGGCAAAATTAATTAAAAGACAAAAAAATACGAATTATTATGGAAAATTTTGAATTTTATGCTAATATAAATTTGTACATAGTCCCTTGGGGGAGTGCTATTTCCAAAGAGGACCTTTTTCCAAATCGAATGTTATTGTTTCCTTGAATTGTTCTTTTATTGATTACAAATGCCTGAATACTTTTTTGATGAACTTTACTGTTAACAACAAAAAAGTTAAAACTCGAAATTTCGATGATGTAACTGACATCAAAAACCATTTTTTAAATGTTAACTTTAGATACGAATTAAACTAAGATATTAGTATTAAATTGGTATATTTGGATATGAAATTTAGATTTAAGATTAGATAAGAATATTAGTATTCAATTTAGATTAAATTGGTATATTTGGATATGAAATTTAGATTTAAGATTAGATAAGAATATTAGTATTCAATTTAGATTTTGCGACAAAGAGATACGACTTTTTACAGCCTTTAAGACGGATAAAAATATATATCATGCCATTTACTGATGATAAAGCCGTTCACAGCTTCCCGCTTGAATTGTTATTAGCTGAACTAAGCCTTATTCTAACCTGGCCTTTGCTTCTTTTTATAAAGATTCTTTATACTCAGGTGAAGTTCGTTTATTTATTTTTTATCTGAAAAACTTCTTCTATTATCATTAAATTAAATGCTTTATACTTTTCAATTATCTACTATCAGAAGCCAAACGTTTTCACAATGGTTGGAAATCCAGATAATGAGATAACGACTGTTATGTAATACCCGACGTCGGAACAAGTTTCCAAACTTCAAGATATGCCTAAAAAAAGAGCTCAAGCAAAATTCGCATAAATCTTTTTAAAAAGATATTATTATTTATTAGATTACTGAAAATATTATAAATTTATTTCTACAAATTCAATAAATGCAGCTAAATAAGTAATTGTTCTCCTTTTCCTGCACACAAAAAATGATAAATAAAAACACAAAAATAACTTCCAAAATATAGCAAAATATATATATATATATATCGAGAACCTTTTAAGTTGTAGATCAATTGCCAACTTCGCCTAATTAATACTCAAGCCCTGCTAGGAAGTTCCGTTTAACTCGCGTCCGGCATATTATATAATACTTTTGCAAGTACACTCTAACCTAAAAGGAATGACGAATCATAAAATGACGTCACATGAAAACAAAATCAAGTGTAGTGTGAGGAATCCAATAGCATTTTCCTCCTGAAACAATATACATTTTAATCGATACCCGATCAATGAATTCTGGAGTTGTTTCTACTTGAGGCAAATGTAGAAATCTTTGTAGAGCGATAACGTTGCCAAATGTAAGAACCCCACCACCTGTAACGTAAATCGTATCTCCGCTCATTTCCATCCTCCATCGATGACAATTCTTAAATCTCAACTTCTGAGTCGCCATCTGTTGTCAAAATAAGTAAGTTTTTCTCGAATAAAATTAATCCATGGCGATTAAGAGTAAATAAAATTAATGATCAAATGTTCTGTATTAGTTGCAACTTCGACTTATTGTTTTGAATGGAAAAGATGTATCATATTTGTTCCCATTCATTGTTTATAAGTAAATAGTTTATAATAAAAAAACAATTAGATTTAAAAAATATATATTTCTACCCAAATCTAAACAAAATAAATTAGTAAGTCACCTCATGAGCAATGCAAATGGAAACTGAAGGAAAATAGTAAACTAAATGGCAAAACACATTATAGAATGGACAAAAGTCTGTAAAAACTATCGACATTGACAGAAAAAAATAACATTGCATTTAACGAATACAATATAGGTCACATTGACCTACAAGGCCACAATTTGATATAGATTTACAATTTTGGTTTAAAAATTACATACTAACTTTCATTCATATAGCTAGCTCTATATCATGGATTACATTCACACACAATAAGATATCCAATTATTATTCTTTTTAATTATCTCGGTTAATGCGCAAATGGAAAAAGATATGATTATTTTCTACTTAGATTCCATCTTAAATCTGAACGTAGACATATAATCTTGGTGTAATGACCACATACAAAATCGCATTAATCTAGCTTATTTTATTTAGAAGCTACTAAGTTCAATCACAAACTGAATTTCAATAAAGTTTTTTTCCCCTACTGGATTAAGTTTAAAGCATGGATATTGATCAAAATATCAATGTCGTTTGTTTTGGCTAATACAATAATTTCACTCTTACACTTTACAGACAAAAAAATTAACAAATTGATAAATAAAACCGATATTATTAATAAAAATTGAATTATTTGTACGAATATCTATATATCCCAAGAAATAAAAATTCAATTTTCCAAATTTTTTGCGAAGCTCGTTCATTGTTCTTAACAAAAACAGTCCACTGCACCCAAGATTACCTCCAACGATTATAGCCATTTCTTCACATCGTAAAACACGCCATTTTTCCAAGGTTTATTTCAAATGGCTACCATTTAAATGCGGCGACAACAAAGCCTAACTCACAAAAGCATTCAACCAACCATGCTCTACGGTCGACAAGAATGTCTTTATCTTTAAAAGTAGGAGGTGGGGGGGCACGGTCAAAAAAAAAACTTGGCCACCAAGGAAGAACCTCTCCACACATTCACAAGCAGAAAAAGAAAAAAGGAAAAATTGCACAGCCAGGTGGAAAAAGAGCTGGTAGCCGCTTCCTTCAAAAATTCTCATTTTATGGTTTTCAGTCACACTGCTTCTGCACGAAACGAAAGGCCTCAGGTCACGCGATTGATTTTTAAAAAATCGTAGGGTCAGAGGGGGGAGGGGTTGTAAAAAATGATACTCTTCGTTCAAGAGCAGTGTGGACAAAACGCTCAGTGCGAAAAAATGATTGATGGCACTCGAGAGAAAATTGCATTCAAGATTTATTTTCCTCCGGAAATTTTCGACCCCAATGGTTCAGGAATGAAATAAGACTGCGCAGTGAAAATGCAACTTCATTCTCGTAAGTTGAAATCTGTCAATCCGAGGGTGAAATGAATGTCTTTCTATTCACTTATCAGAAAAAGAGTCCTTTTAAAGATACCCTTTTTTTTATGCATTCAATGCAGTTACGAATAAAAGCAATAGTACAGTTCATAAAAGAAATGCTTCGAATTTCATTCCAGAACTTTATTTCCCATATTCATTTCTATTATTAAATAAGAAAAGGCGTTTTACTGCATTTTATTGGCAATCTGTTAATACCAAGTATTTTGTGAATTCGACGTACTGACAATACTTGAAATTCGAATATCCTATCTTATATATAGAGAGAGAGGGAGAGAGAGAAAGAGACAATCTACGAGATTCACTCATTCCAAATTTGGGCAATCTACGAAATTTCCTCATTCCAAATTTGGGCAATCTACGAAATTTCCTCATTCCAAATTTGGACAATCTTCGAAATTCCCTCATTCCAAATTTGGACAATCTTCGAAATTCCCTCATTCCAAATTTGGACAATCTTCGAAATTCCCTCATTCCAAATTTGGACAATCTTCGAAATTTCCTCATTCCAAATTTGGACAATCTTCGAAATTCCCTCATTCCAAATTTGGACAATCTTCGAAATTCGCTCATTCCAAATTTGGACAATCTTCGAAATTCGCTCATTCCAAATTTGGACAATTTTCGAAATTCGCTCATTCCAAATTTGGACAATCTTCGAAATTCGCTCATTCCAAATTTGGACAATCTTCGAAATTCGCTCATTCCAAATTTGGACAATCTTCGAAATTCGCTCATTCCAAATTTGGACAATCTTCGAAATTCGCTCATTCCAAATTTGGACAATCTTCGAAATTCGCTCATTCCAAATTTGGACAATCTTCGAAATTCGCTCATTCCAAATTTGGACAATCTTCGAAATTCGCTCATTCCAAATTTGGACAATCTACGAAATTCCCTCATTCCAAATTTGGACAATCTACGAAATTCCCTCATTCCAAATTTGGACAATCTACGAAATTCCCTCATTCCAAATTTGGACAATCTACGAAATTCCCTCATTCCAAATTTGGACAATCTACGAAATTTCCTCATTCCAAATTTGGACAATCTACGAAATTTCCTCATTCCAAATTTGGACAATCTACAAAATTCCCTCATTCCAAATTTGGCCAATCTACGAAATTCGCTCATTCCAAATTTCGGCAATCTACGAAATTCATTCATTCCAAATTTGAACAATCTACGAAATTCCCTCATTCACCGGACTACTTCGGGCCATCTTCAAATTCAAGAAATTATTTTTCAAAAAGATGAATAGAAAGTATTGACAGTGGTTTATATATTTTTTAATTAATTTTTAAATTATTTATAAACTTATATTTTACAACAATATATTTCATATTGTAAAGAAATTCCAGTTGTTTTCATTATCGTTCAAACATTTCACTGGAGATTTTTCTTTCATTGTTGATGTTAAAGATATGAAGCTACATTTTATTTTTGCATGATGAACAGGTTTCTGCTTGGAGTATGCTTTAAAAAAAAAAAATTTTTAATTTTCATGCACTTACAATTAAGTTTAACTTTAAAAATAAGCAATTGTGATTTTTTTTACAGTGCTCTCGTTTTTAAATAGATGCTGCAAGAAATTTTTCGCATTCGTTGCAGTTTAATCATTTCAGTTTCATTAAAGTTCAAATTTTAAGTAAGATGGTACAAAATACATGAGATCCATAGCGCAATAAACAAAATGATGTAAGATGTGTAAAAGACTATATGTTACATGTCCATCATATTTTGAAGGTTAAAAATAATTTACTGCGGAAATTATTAAGAGGAAGCAATATATCCAAGCCAATCTCGGCCAATTAACTGGTCGTCAAAGACCGCTATTAACAAATAAATGAATAGAACAGTTACCAGAGAAGATTATCTTGATGTAAGGGGAAACGCAAATTAAAAGCAAGCTCCAAAAATAAATCTACCAAAATAACATAATTAAACTATCTAAAAAGTAAATTTATTTGAAAGAACACAGAAAGAATGAAAATTGGACAAAAAAAAAATGTGTGAAATAATGAAAATGGAGTGTATTTTATTACAACGAAAGAAAGTTCTATATCGCAAAAATTAAAACTGATTTTACATTTATGTTTTAGCAGAAGAGTGCATTTGAATTATAGATTAGACGGAACAATGTAAATTACTTGATTTTCATTCTGATATTGCAAAGCGTTGTTGAAAATTATGTATAAAACATTTTTTTAAAAGTCCAAATTAAAAGAAAACAACATGACAACCAAACGAGTATATCATTTGAAATGACTAATGATAACTTAATGTATCCTAATAATTTCAATAGCTTTAAAAGTTTCAGCGCTTATACAGCATATTAAAGATTTTAAAATCATGATAAAACATATGGTAACCTTTATGAGCTTTAAAAAGTCGTTCTGCACTCTCTCAGTCATTCAACCGCACAATGAAAAGACATTTTCAAAACTGAAGGTCATTAAAGATAGATTAAAAATTTAATTGTGTGAAAAATATTTGATATCCTATGTATTTAGTCCAATTAAAAAAGAATTAGATGATATCAATTCAGAAATAATTATCGGTAGATTTATTCAACAGTCTAGACTCGTCCTTAAAGTAGTAAACAATATATATTTCAGAACATTTGAGCTGTTAATCTTTGATAATAAGAAATATTCTTTAGAAATATCGATATCGGTAGATAATTTGTATTTAATTTTTAGTCTGAATAAAAAACAATCTCAAAATAGCAATATAGTTTCGAAATCATAACGGTACGCACCTATCAGAAACTAATTTAAAATTCAATATTAATTTGCATTTTTATTTGACATTCCTTACTTCCTTAAATATGGATAATATTTACACATTATAATTAGTAACAACATATTTTCAATCGAGTATAAATTATATAAATTTATTGATTTTAATTATGTGTGTGACCTGCCCCCGCCCCCAGTTGCCGCCTGGCTACCCACTATTTTCAGATCTATCTCGCCACAGTTCAATAACATTGTAATAGTATGGTTTTACATTCACATAAATTTATCGTCCCATTCAGGCTTCAGTACAATCAATAGAATAATTCTTGAACAAAAACCGAAAGAAAAAAAATGCTGTAACATCTAATTATTTCAAAATACATTATTATAAATATTATTTAAAAAGTTAATGATTTCTTTTCATATTCAACAGCAGATGGTGCCACGTGCCTAGTACCCAAATTTAATCAAAATTACCAACTGATAATTAAAGACTGCAAATATTAAAATTATGTAGTGCCATCAAATATATGAAATGATGCAAAGTTTCTGAGCTCTAGAAAATCGAAAGTGAATGAAAAATAGATTACAACATTCCAACAAACACGAAATAAATCAAGTAAAACAAAAAAAAATTAAGTCTACATATACTGCTCTTCAAATACCCTCATTCAATTTAAATTCCATGAATAAATTCAACTTTTTTTTTCTTTCCCCTTCAAAATGAATTTCCAGTTCAAGTACCGCCTGAGAAGAACAATGTTTTGCAGGAAATCGAACATTTCCGTTCGATCCCCAAACGGAAATTTCCGGGATATCAGTAGCCGTTTAGGGATATCTTTCAGATCATTCAACAGACAAGTTAGTCTTCATAAGAGTCGTAGATTATCTTATCCAGCGTCTACCAATGATAACACCAGTTCAACTCACACCTTTAACTTCACTTCCTTCAACTTAAATCTTCGCTTACTGCATTAATAATTAGGTTATATCTTATATGTTTAATTTTTGATCCCCCCGTCACTATTTCTTAAGGGGAGAGCGATTAATATTTGTTTTTCCTTTCACCTGAGTTTATTTTTCATAATAACTTATATGTATACAATTTAACCATTATAGCAGTTGTCTTTTAAACTTAGAAATGGATGTCTACTACATGCTATTCTTACTCAAAAATCAAACCAAACCAAACAGGA
The DNA here is from genome assembly GCF_947563725.1 of Argiope bruennichi. Classification (NCBI taxonomy): domain Eukaryota; kingdom Metazoa; phylum Arthropoda; class Arachnida; order Araneae; family Araneidae; genus Argiope; species Argiope bruennichi. The sequence continues at coordinate 24,630,654 of NC_079158.1, forward strand.
AGCCTTACGCCAAGGACATTCATCAAGGTCAAATAAAGAAGATACCTTTTAATTTCGCTTATTTTCTATGCAACTAACCAGTCATGAAGCTATAAAAAGTAGCCAATAAGGTCAAGGGCATACAAACTTTGTAGAAGAAATATATGAAAAATGGAATGAATGGCCTTGCTAGTTGCTTTATATAACGTATAAAAAAACAAGTCTGAAATTTTGTTTCCTCTTTTTAATCAGGATGCCGCGTTTTATTCTTGATACTGGTGTTTTTGAAATCCAGTTATATTGTTGCATATCTAATATCAATATATTATGTGTAATCGGAACATACGTTAGTTTTTGTAAAACATCATTTTGTCGGGTTTTTTATTTATTTATTATTATTTTTTTTAATTTCTGGAAAGTTTATGAATTTTCACATGAGAAAACAAATAATTTAAAAATATACTGCTCGGTTAAATGCAAAAATCCCATTTAACTCTCTCCGTAAAAAAAATTTAAAAAAACATTAATATATGCATGTTACCCATCTTCCGCAGCCTAAATTCATAAAATGATTGACATATCAAATATTTAATATCAGGTCAAACCTTCACCATATTAAGAGTTTAATACTTTTTACACCGTTCAACACTTTTATTTTCATATCGTTTCGTTAAGTTAATTTTTTTTTTTAATTAATGAACTCGAAATTTTTTAAAAAAAAAAAAGACTTGTCTACGATTATTTTTATAAGAAAACTAGGAAATTAAAATAACAACCACACTAATATAAATAATATGAACAATAGAATGGAAACAAAATAAGAAAGGCATATCATGCATTTTTTTTTTTTTTTTTTTAAGATTTAAAAATTTGTGAAGAACTATTTGAAAACTGACTTTTACAAAAGCAATTGATTACCCCAACCCCGCAGTCATTTCGTGTTTAAAAATAGGAAGCTGTGATATTATTAACAACGATCTCATTTTAAATTCAAATAAAATCAATTCCATAAATCATTTAATAAATATTAAATGTATTAGAAATTATATATTACAAAATAATATTACAAAAAAATTTATAATGCTATTTAATATTTGTAATAAAGTGAAATATTTGCAATATAAATAAAAATTATTAGTTTGTATTACTAAAAAAAATTGCGATTTACACGGAAAAAAAAATATTAATCCATTTTTTAAAAATCCGTCGCAGGGCAGAATGTATAGCAAAATTTATGTTACCTAAACACGACAACTAATAATTTACCGAAACAAACCAAAAAAATTGTTAATAATAATTTCGAAAATACTGAAAAAGAATCCTCCAAAATTTGTAACCATGATTATTTTTAAAAACTAACTATAATACCATGATTATTTTTAAAACTAATATTTTTGTAAGAATTATTTCTATCAAAAAAAAAATCCTACGGGTCCAGTTGAGTAGGGAAGATCAATAATATCTCGTTAATATTACTGAAGATAGATGGCGACACAGCGAGTTGCTCGCCTAAAATACTCCAGTCACGGAAGAAAGTTTAAAGGTCCATACTAACAAAAATATAATCGTTAGTGGGTGTGTGAATGTTTCAAATTCTGGATAAAATTAGAATATGTATTTAGAGGTGGAATTATATAACACAAAAAGCATTTTTATGAAAATAAAAGGAAAAACAACAATATATTTGATACTTGTTGATTGATTGATTTGCTATATTAACATACACGAGGGTTGGATAAGAGTCACTGTGCAGGAAACTCGGTCATCTTCAATACAAATGAGATGATAATGTTTTAAAGACTACAGTGATTATTCAGTACAATCATATTTACTGTCAGTTAATTTCTAAACATTTAACGATAATTCTTTCTATGATTTCATTATACATCAATTACCAGTCAAAAATTTTCTCAAACAAAAATTCAAAAATTAAATGTTTCTAATAAGGTATTATAACACAATTTTTACTGAGGATTATCATTCTAATAACTTCTTTGACCAGGAATGAAAGATTTTTACTTTTCAAAAAGTGTAGTGAACAATGAATGGAAATTCTTGCAATTTCAGACCTATGTTAGTTGTTTTAACCTAATTATCGATAATGATAATTAGGTTAAAACAAATTACCAATATCACACACGAAATCCTCATTTTGATCCTGTTCATATTGATACCATATATTTTCAACAAAAATAAAGTATTAAGCAGAGAATCTATTTCGAGAAACCAATATGTAAGCAATTTATCAGCAAGTGATAAATTCCTCACTTTTTTTTTAAAAAAATTAAAATCAAAGTGTGAAAGATACATTCAAACTGCCATAATGGGGTAAAAAAAAGCAGCGAAAAAACAGTCTATCACAGAAGATGTAGCATGTCTTCCCCATTTTCATACAAGCAATTATTTTTCTGATTCCACACTTCCCTCATTACACCTCTGCCTTAATACTGTGAACGAGCCTTCATCATTTCGAATATACAGAAAATAATCTGAAGTAAGTGACGTATAGAAAATAAATGTCAACCCAAGACATTATAACTATTTCGACACCTACAGCAATCAGTAAAAGAATAAGGGTCCGAAGTATTACTTTTTCGCCCCCTCGTCATATCCAAGTAACAAGTAACGTGAAATGCAACAGTATGCTTTAATTAATTTTTGCAGAAATGAACGCAGTTGTTCATATACTATAAGGGAATTGCACTAAATAATGTCATAGAGCCGTGGTGGCCTGGTGATAAGGTCTCGATCTCAGAACCGGACAGTTTCAAGTTCGAGACCCGATTCAACCGAAAAACCGTCGTGAAAGCGGGTGTGGAGCACATTAAATCTGTCGGGGAGAAATGTCCTCCCACTGTTGTGGCGTGGAAGTATGGAGAGTGGGTGCCAGCTCAAGTGTCGTCGTCGACATCTGTCTGCGGCTCAAAACCACGAGGTCCGCCCCAAAATAGCCCTAATGTCGCTTTAAAAGGTACATTAATATAGCTATACTAAACAAATAATGTCATAATACTTTCATATTTCTTTCATTGAGATATATTAATCAAAAAGGTAATTTGCTCCAAACACACATACACCTCTGACCCCTAAATTATTCTAACAACCATCATTTGGATCAGAAAAACACGCGAATACACTGACACACGAAGTGTTCCTACTGACTTTTCAACCAACCACTCCATCCATCTTCTTCATCTTTACATCCCGAACACCCAGATCAATCTCGAGAACTTTCACCTCACCTCTTTTTCTTTTTTTTACCAAGTCTGAAACAAAACGAAAGAAATCCCGGGACAACAAATCCTGCAACTCGATCTCCTCCGGCGCAGAACTATCAAGACGCGAAAAAAGAGAACCAATAACAAATCACACACGGAATAATAACAACATTTCAATGGCACGGAGTCACCCTCTACAATTACAGGGCAGTCACTGGTGACGAAGGACCATAATGAAACTGACAGTCTTCAGCAGAGCCCCATGCATCATAAAGTCGGGCGCCGGTGCTGGCGAGGCCTCTTCTACTCACCCGCCACCCCTTCTACATCATCGCGACAGCTGATAGATGGTATCTGGTTCAGTGATGCTCGGATGCATCAAGCACGCGCGCGCAAAGAGCGCGATGATGCACGAACAAATCCCATTCTTTCAATTTTACTTTCTCATATAATGAAGTATATAAAGAAAAAGTGCTATAATCGTCAAAAACTTTAATCTCGAGATTTTGACAATTTTTTAAGTTTTGGACAAACCTGAGTCCGAAAAATAAGTTTCTGGAATTATAAGCCCCCCCCCAAGTGAAAAGAGCTTTGAACTAGATGGATGGAATTTGTTATATAGACTGAACGCAAAATTTAAAGATTTCTGTCAAATTTTGCACGAAATACAACTACAGGAAATGTATGTATCTGCATATCTATCTAAGAGCAAGTGAAAGCGATAGCTACACAATGCTAGATAGATAAGAATTGATACATAATTTACAGATCTAAAGTGTGAACTCGTATCAAATTTTGACAATTTGTCAGAGTGCACACTCTCATATAATTAAAAGCGATAAGTCAAAAACACAACGAATACACCAGAAGGTGTATGGATGAATCATCTGTAAGTTATAAATTTCCCGTTTACTATGTTACAGAAATAAATCGTGGAGTTGCAAAAATAATACACTGCCATAAGTTAGACATGGAAATACATGTCCGGAACGTTTCGAAAATCAAGCAGAGACACTCTGCCCCTTTCTTTAAATCTCATCTTGGTCAGATGCAACAAAAAATGTTCTATTTCGAAAGATTTTCCTTTCTGAAAATGGCCACTTTAGCAGCAACACAACAAAGATAATCAACATTACAAAAACACAAAAAATTATCATGTTTTTTTTTTTATTATTATTCTATTACCAGAGAGATAAAACATGCGCATCCGTGATGAAATAAATTATCTAGAAACAAAGCATTCCATTACAATCTGCGCTGATAAATTTCACAACGCATGAGTACTTGACGTTTCTAGGTAAGCATTGTTATCATCACGATATTCCAGTATTTCCCACAAATTGCTCACAGGTTTTTTGACTCATCGTCATATTTTTCAAAATAATCTTATTTGTAAAGTTGTAAACTTTATAGGGAAAGAAATCTACAGCTTGTTCCAAAAGGCAAGACAGAAGTGGAAGACGCCATCTTTTGTAATAATCAAAGAACTCAAAATTTATTTAACTGCCGCGAATCTAAATATTTTTCCCATATGTGCAAAAATTAAAATAAGGAAAGAGTATGATGATGAATGAAAATAGGTTTATATATCAATGAACAAAATTTGGTAAAAAGGTTTAAGGGAGAATATCAACATCGCAAACAGCATTTTGTTTTCAAGGTTTAATCTAAAAAAGAAAAGAAAAAAGTCTTCATAAAAAATCTTGACTTCAAACAAATGCATGGTCAAGTGAATAAATCAGTAACTGGCTTCCAAAATGCATGGCATCTTTTATATAGCGTTTGTAAAACAAATCAAAACTCTTTCTTACAATATAGTATACGGGTAGCCAATCTAACTGCGATCCGGGGAAAAAAAGCCGTTAGTTGGAAATCTACTCCCAAATTGAAAAGACGCTTAAGAACATTTACTGCCACGACTCTCACGTAATAATCGGGCCATCTATTTAATTAAAAGAGCTTTAACAATAGTAGAGAAGGGATCATCTAATTAGACAGATAGTTCGGTACAATTAGAATGGGTGAGTCACATGGCAGTCAACGTGTTAAATGATATGAAGCATTCACATTTTAATTAGTTTGAATCGATACATTAACTATTAAAAATACGTGATTAAACCTCTTATAGTCTTGATAGTCAGATAAAGTAAAATATTCTGTATATATTAAAAAAAATTAGCATTTGTAATTTTTCCAGCACTATAATTACTGACATTATAAACTATACTCCTTAACGTCATTTAGAGTACTTTACCAATTAGATGTATGTGCATATTTCTAACAGTTTAGAAAGTAACTCTTAAGAAAAGCATTATCTTTTGAAGTAGCAAAAAACGATACTGTAACTAGACATCATATTCAGAACTGATCAAATGACAAGGATGACCCTTGATATTTGTTTAACCGCATTTCTGAACCACACCAATCTGATGATGTTTGACTGACAATGTGCAGCAAACCCAAATGCAAAGTGGATCTTTGGTGATTTAGGTGGACCTCCAAAATTTTGTTTTATCCCGAAAGTAAGTCTTAGCTAACAAGTCATCACTTAACTATGAATTCATGTAGTCTTCTAATCAGGTGGCACATCCTGTCCTCCACATCCTTTGCATATTGATTTTTATTTCAAATTTCTAATAACATAAAGGACACTTGATATACTGAAGTGTTTCCAAATGATTTTTTACATTACTTAATCCTGTCACTAAATTACAAATTTAAATATTAAAATTTTAGTAATTCGATGCACGTGTCAAACATACCATTTTTCGCGAAGGGTTTGAATATAAAGATCGGCTAAATCAAACGGACAAGTGAACTCTAGCAATAAAATTTCAAATCGTTTCACTACAGAATATTATAAATATCGGCACTGAAATAAATTAAAGTTGGGGAAATATATCCGGATATATAAAATTTTGAAACATTTAATATTTACTACAGGATGATTCAAAGTGGTGTCGACAAAATGAAAGGGTAAATAAAGATGTGAAAAAAAATAAAAGTTACATGAGGATATAAAATCGCAAGTGCTCACTCATATAGGCACTATCTAATCTAATGCATGGATAGTACGAAAGAATCAATTCATTGTACTATTTTAAAACTTTTTCTCAAAAAAAAATAAATAAATAAATAAAGTGTAAAAAGTAATAAAATTCAAGAAAAAAAAAGTCTGCCACAAACGGATGACAGATGCATATCAACCACGCTTCATGGAATAATATATCTTCAGAACTTTTCAGTTGAATTTTATATATACGCTGCTGATGTTATGACATTTCTTACTAAATAGTTACATAGTCTACGATATATGAAATGTTACAATAATATCCACTGGATTTTTAACATAGATTATGGGGACCTCAGTTCCTATGTTGTTGTTATTGTTTCCTACGCATAAAAAGTATATTTTATCTTAAAAAATATATTGGCTTAATTAGGAAATATTGCCAACTATCATGAATTATCACATTAGAGTAGCATACAATATAGAGCAGAGTATCATTTAAAATGTCGTCCTCGGCATCTAACAACGGTTCAAAATTACATGCTCCGTCTTAAAATAACTTCATTTGAAATCAACAAAACGATCGCGCAAAAAATTTTGGAACTTTTCTTACATTTGACGATTATTTTTCAAGCTAAGACTGTAAGGGTAAGAATGTAGGGTCAATCGCGAACTCTGTACATTCATTCAAATCCTACTATTAAATTATTGAGACACAATCTTTCCCCATCTGCCAGCTCTAAAAAAACGATGGCATCAAAACAAACCCAGAAATAAAACAGCTAATGAGACAAACAGAAACAATAAAGGTAAAAAAGAGAAGATGCCATCTACAACGACCCGAAGGTCCAGCTTATCAGTGATGCGATGCGAGTCTGAAACTGAAAGTGATGAAGGTGGTGGTCATTAGCTCGCTTTATCCCCGCATAAATAACAAATGTAAAGTAGTAAATAATTCAACTTAAAAAAATATTTTCGAGAAGCAGTGACAAAAGCATATTATCTTTTGAATCTTCCATTCAAATCTTGTAAATGTACGACTAAAGCCTTGAAACTCCTTATTCAATATTCATTAATAAATACATCCTTTGGCGCCTTTAAAAAACATGTGACATTTACACTCATGTCCATAAATTAAGGATAATGCGAGTTCAGGAAAAGAAAGAGTCAGAAGCAAAACAAATGTGATTTATTTGTAAAGCCTATTTATTAAACAAAAGGTGAAGAGTAAAAAAAAATGCTATATGTTTGATATCATTAGTAAAAATTGCGATTTTTTGCTTCCTGGAGCAAATTACACACAAACACACAAAAAAAAAGCAAATATTACATGGTTGATATGATGATTAATACATAATATGTCTCCCAGACGATGCAATACACTCGGTACAAAGCCTAGGCATGCTGAATATTAAATTATCGATCTGATCTTGGGGAATATTACAACACTCATCAAGCAATGCTCTCCGAAATTCCGATAGACATGTGGGAGGTGGCAGACGGGCTGCGACTCGTCTGCCAAGCATATACCACACATGCTCTACTGGATACAAGTCCGGTGAGAATGCCGGCCGGTCCATACGGGTGATATCCTAAAATAGAAGGCATTCGTTTACGATGTTTGCACGGTGAGGAAGGGTGTTGTCATCCATAAACACGAATTCTGTGCCCGTAGCGCCCCGAAACAAACGTAAATGTTGTTCCAGAATGACGTCCCGATAGATCTAGCTTGTCATGGTTCCAATCTGAACATGCTGGTCAGTTCTGGAACCCAGAATAATTCCTCCCCATACGAGAAATCCTGCACTACCGTAACGGTGACGTTCAATGATGTTTTTTTTTTGGTAGTAACGGGTATACTTGGCGCTCTCCATATGAAAGTCCGACGAGAATCAGGCTGCAAGCTAAACTTGGACTCGTCGCAAAACATCACACAAGCCCACTGTTGCGGTCTCCACAATACATGCTCTCTAGTCCAGGCTAACCGCAGGCGACAGTGAGTTGCAGTAAGTGGAATACATCTGACAGGCCTACGAGCATATAGACCAATGTGCCCTAAGCGTCTGTCTCGAAACTGTCGTACCAGTGGCTAAAGAGAACTGAGGAGACAGGTCTGATGCTGTGCTCCGTCTGTTTCTTTTGGCAGTAACTGTCAAATACCGGTCCTCATTCGGCATTGTAACTCGGGGGCGACCTGTGCTGTAACATCTACTCACATTATCATCATCTTGGAATCGTTGCCAAAGCCTGGAGATGACACTCAGGGCGATTCCAAGTTCCTCGGATACTTCCAGCTGATTACGCCCACATTCCAAACGGTCGATAATTCTACCACGTAAAAAATTGGTGCTAAGTAGATAATATTTGGTACACACATTTAGCATCTGTAGCGTAGACATCTGTCAAAGTTTGAGACAAATCCAAGAATGGATTGATTCTCTGTCGGTCTATATTTTTAGAAACATGTAAACGCGATAATTTAAAAATAAAATGGACTTAAATATATCAATTAGGTATGGGATTATGTGACTACAAGTGCAGTTTGTGTCAAATCTTTGTTTCAATTGATCGAGAAAAACGTACCTAAAGCAGCCATTCGGTTTTCGGATATTATTAACTGCATGCCAGGAATTACTCGCCGAAGAACTCGCCAACGATGACACAATAAATTTTAAAAAAATACTAAACTCTCGCTAAAAGTTAAAATTTCGTAACTATTATATGCCAATGCCATTTAATACGTTCTCAGGCATAACAAGTTTATTAGAGAGTATGCGAGAAACTTTTTGGGAGACCATTATCACTGGTTATAAGAAATAAATTAACTTTTGGCTTGATAAAGCGAAAATCCTTTGCTGTCATGAATCAAAAATTCAGAAATTGCTGTAGCATGCAGGACAGTAGAAAATTGTTTAAAATGTCGTCCTCAACACCGGACAATGGTTCGAAACGACATCTTTTTCTTAAAATAATTCCACCTGAAATCAACAATTCGATTGTGAAAGAAATTTCAGAAATTTACTATCTCTCAAATAGAAATTCGATACAAAAACGTAGAGGCATGGTTTGTTCCAAGATGTTATTTGTGTACTCTAACATATAAGCAAGATGGGCGCCGAATATTCAACAACCGGTCTTGTGTAGATGCCGAAGATACATTCAACCACGAGCTCCATAAATCCATTCAAATCTTGCACTCATAATCACTGCAATGAAATCATCTTCCATCTGCCAGTTCCAGGAAAAGAAACGAACGACAGCAAACAACTAATGAGACAAACAGAAACAAAGAAGATTAAGAAAGAAAAAAAGAGGGGGGGGGGTGACATTCACCACCGTCCGAAGGTCCACCTTATCAGGGATGCGGCGCAAGTCCGAAACCGAAAGTGACGGAGATCGTGGCCATTAGCGATGCATCCCCGTCACGATTCGATCTCTGAGGAATCACGCACGCACGCGCCTTGTCACGCCAACAGATAAAAACTCAACGTGAAGTGACTGCTCAAACACAAGATCGAGGGGACGCGCGAGGAGAAATACGATGACGGGAGAAGTTCTGTAAATCAGAAGTGGTGGAAAACGAAATGACACTTGCGCTGCGTTTGTTTAAATTGGATTTTTCCAGGCGTATGAGTTATTTATATTTCAAGGGAAATCCAGCAGGTTCGTTTTTCTCAGAAAGAGGCGCAGAGGAGAACTCGTTTCCAGCGCGTTTCTTGAAAGCGAGAATGATGTACTTTGTTATCTTTCGCGCCTGTGATAATTTTTAATAGGAAAAATTTATCTTGTTTTATGAAAACTACAACGAGGGAAAACATATTCTCGGGATAAGGAATCTAATGGATTTCGGAGTATTCTTATGAATCACTGTGTTCCATTCTTGAAGAAGAAACGAAAAATTGTTTATAAAATATATTGCTCTTCATATCTTTCACATTATTTGTGTATATTGTGTTTGAGTAATGATCGTAGTGAAGAAATCGGTTTTAGTTTTATTCTCTCCACACTTTCTTCAAATTAGCAAAATCAATGGCATGTAAATCAAGTTTAATGAAAATTCAATAAAATCTACTCATTAAGATCGTAAAAAAACATCAACAAAAAACAACATATTTCGAAATGTTAATACAAAAATCCAATAAACTAGCTCTTTAGCCATGTAATATAATGGAACAGGTCCATTTTTCACTAAGAATTAATAGTTATTTTGCTTTATTATGTGGAAATATCAAGATATCAAGATAATGATACTAAAATGCAATTTTTTAGAAATTCTGAAAAATTTCATTTTTTAACACGGTTAAAAAAAGACTTGATAACTATTGTTGCATTTTTTGTGAAATAACTCCTTTTAAATAACCATATACACATGTGTTAAATTCAAATGACACGCGTTTTCAAATTTTGATTATTTTCTAAACACTCAATTTCAAGCCATTCTGAGTCAGGAGAGCTTTTTTTTTCCCATATGTTTTTAGGGTTTTTCAACATTAAGCTGCAGTATCACGTGAAACTCACTCGTCTAAAAGAAAGGCAGGCTTCGCTATTTTCCGAGGAAAGAATCTTCTCAAACATTTATAAAGTCTACCTGCGTTCTCGCACTTTCTTTTCTCCACTTAGTGTCGTTCTTTTGAGAACGCTCCTGAACATAACTAGACGAAGAAAATGTAAAATCGTGTAAAGATGCACACTTTTATTTGATGATGAAACCAAGAAATAAAGGTATAAATTAAACAACAAAATCGCCAGTTTATATAACCGATTTAACAAACATATTTCTTCTTTCAAAGATTTTCATTTTTTTCACAGAAATGTCGTTCTGATTACTGCATACATAGCGATATTTTATTTTTAATTTGACAAATATAAATTAAAATGATTAACTTTATAACAAAAAGTTATTTCGGACATTTTTTTCCCTTAGGGAACTTTTCAAAGTAATGCTCACATTTCAATTTTGAGTAGAAAAAATTTCTGTTAATTTCAACGTGTGACATTTAATTTTCGATAATTAAAACATCGTCAACTGACTGTTTATATTCCACGTTTATTGTCAATTATATCCCTCAGAATTTTCTTTTATTTTTTAAGAACTTCTACCGAATACCAAAGACATTCTGAATATGCTTTTTTAACGTTGAATTAAAAAGGGGACATCATGGAAGCATTCACGAGAAAATTTCGAATTATTATTCGATTAAGAAAGATGCATCTTCAAGTAATCATTCGTCTATTAAGCTCGTCTCTTTTCCAATGTATGAGATTTTTTTTATTAATCCACCAAAAAGAATGTCGTTTATTTCTGCAAATATCGTAAGAGTATGGAATTATTACAGTCAACAGTAACTCAAATTCACAGAAAACAGAAAGCTAGGAACAATTACACTGCCAGTGATTACGGTAATCCGAATTTTTAAATCCATGAACTAGAGGGACAAATTACAATTGCATAATTTTCATTTTAACTATAGAGCTGGAATATACAGAACACTGGTTAATAGTGTTTAAAAATCACTTCTCTTCAAAAACATCAATAAACTTTAAATACATTAAGATCATATTCCAGACTATTTAACTGTTTGTAATGAAACACCACGCTGCTTACTCAGAAAAGATATCCCGAGATGTCACTGTTTATAAATATAGTACATTCCCGATTATCCGGCCTAATGTGGCGAAAGTGTAGGCCGGATAACAAACAAACCGGATAGGCCCGAGTTCTGTGAACTTATTTCTTTGCCCACCAACACCAGAAGACAAAGATTTTATACTAAAACTCACTGTAATAATACGTATTTTTTCACTTCATATTGAATACTCAGCCCTCCATTTATCTCAAGCTATGTAGAAGGTGAAAGCGGCTGCGGTCTTTTGAATCATAGCGGCAGTTGCGGGAATATGTCGACTTAACATACTGGATTGTACTGGCAGCATATATATTTATATACAGCCCTGAACGTTTCAATAATTGATTACAGAAAGAGTAAGTTAAAGGATATAAACAGTACGCATTTTAACATAAATTCTGCAATGCCTAACTTAAATGCTGGAAACAAACGCAAACATTAATGCAAATCGTAGGCCTAAATTCTTAAGAAAATTGACTCAAACTGATTTTATTTTTCACTGATAAATAATTAAACAGATATGAAAAGGTAACCCCAGCACTGCTCTTTTCCTGTCACAACTTGTATTTTACGCACGACACGTAGGAGGTTTGTAGCAGACACCCGTTTCCAATGCTTTAGCAATGTTGCTAATGCTACGCTTTGTCTTCCTCATCTAATTGCCATAAAAGAAAACTAGGTCGGGCAGAACGAAACCCGGATACTCGGGAGTGTGTACTGTATTATATTACAACTTATTATAATTTAGTTTTTCGTACAACATTCTAATTATAATATTGTAATATTCTTATTAGTATTATATTAAAATTTAGTCCATGAATCACAAGATCAATAAATATAATTTGATCTTTGAATAATTGCTTAAAGCTTATTTATGACAGAGCTTGGCATGAGAACCAGGCCCAGGGTCAAAGTACTGCTACAGAAGATCCCCCACACTCAATAATTCACCAGTAATCCTTCCATATTCCAAACTGGTGAAGCCCCCCTAGGGATTTTGTTCCCTCTCTCATGTGCGCAGTGAAGCTCATTCTGACAGAAATAGAGGGAACACTCCCGACCGGCCAACAACGAGGTCTTTGCACGGTGTAACGGCCCGCAGAAACCATTACCACCACTCGTTTACTAAATCCCAGCTTCGCTCACAAGCCCGACGGAATCAGCCGAAAAATCCAACTCATGAAAAACTGCTCCAGAGCTACTTCGACCTAAGCCTTCAGACCCGTAGTCATCATTCTCTGGCGAGGCCCTAATCCGCGTGAGATCACACAACCGAAATTGTCGGCAGCCGAAATTGACCATTCATCACAGGAAAAGGAACCGACCCAATTAACGCATATCGAGTCAGCCCTTCCATTCATCCCCTGCGAGCGCGCCGGATCGCCCAGCTCATTCTGACAAAAGGTACTTTCATTTAAAACGGAAGTTACCTTTAAAATTCAGGAAATAACTTACCAAAAACCAAGAGCAATAGTAACAATTTTTCGAAAAATTTCACTTACCTGAAAAAGAAAAAGCAATTCATTAGGATTTTTTTTTTTTTTTGAAAAATGAAACAAATACATAAGTAAATTTAAAAATAATACATAGTAAATATTCAAGACTAATTATTTTCTTGACATTTTTACACTATTTGAAATTATTATTTTAAGCAGCAATATCAACATTTAGCTTGTTGCTTTGAGATGGTAAAAGAAACTGCTTTAAAGCTCATTACAATGATTGAAAAATTCACTAACAGGCATTTCCTGTGTTACAGGAGACATTTAACGATGTTGTAATACACGAGTCATATCAGTCCATACAGTTTACATGAATAGTACGTGAAAAAGGCCAGTACTTATAAAATAATGCATTTGTATCTTAGTCGAGTAACTTGTGATAAGACAAACAGCAACAGCTTTCAGTTACCGAATTTCTACAAGATTCGAAGCTGGGATCTTCATATTTGAACAATTCGTATCAAAATACTAAATAAATCAAGACAGCATTTACTGAGAATTGTTATATACAGGACGATTCAAAATCTAGTCATTAGCGATAGAATTTATGAAAACAAGCTAGAATCACATAGGAATGTCTGATTGTAAAAGCCAGTCCGACGAGAAAAAATGACAAATCAACGATGGGTGAAAACTTTTTATGATCCGATACTTGAAAGAGAGATCAATGCATGAAAGCTTCCAGTTTCCTAATAACAATTCAAAGTTCTTCATTAACATTCACACACGCTTAACAATGCAGGTGAAAGTATTGGAAAACCTATACTTAAATACGAGCATATCGAGAACATTTGTTTTGGCAATGGAGATTTTTGCAACAAGGTCGGTATCCATAACTTTTGCAAGTTCTCCATTCGAAGCTGATTTTTATATAAACCTGAACCAAATAACAGTGTTGATGAACAACGTCCCCTAGTTTATCACGCTGGCGTTTCCAGCTACTTTTTCTTAAATGGTGCGGGCACGGGCGAAGACATTTCATAAACAGTTTGCACATTTAATTTTAATCATCCCGTGTATCTCTGCAGTGAATGAAACGGTTTCGTAGTTTTTACAGCGAATGATAACACACTTAGTAACTTAGTATGCTTAATCATACCATAGAATAAAATTCAAAAGAGCAATGCTTGCAGGATAATGTCTTATTACCAAAAAAAAATATTTTTGAAGTTCTTGTTATTCATAACAATTTCCAATATTGAGTTTCTAAACTATTAGGAATAGAAACTCGGATTTTCTGGTTCAACATTAGGACAGTAGATTTTTTAGAATAGAAAACATTAAGATAAGATACCATAAGAAGCGGATGTGACAAACCTTTTATAAATGCGCATCTACTAAACGGGCCACTGCTTTTATTAACATACAAAGGAAACCTTCTTGCGAACAAGTATTGTATCAAAAAAAAAAGCGAAACTTCCATGGAATGCAACATTTAGTATCTATGAATAGGTTTTGAAAAAAAAAATGCATTTCAAGAAAATTAAGTTACATGAATTTCAATTACACCAGCCACTAGTGGACTGTTTAAAAAAAAATCAATTTTTGTTTTTGTTGTTGAATTTTTAGTCTTACAACCAGTTTATATTCTATTATAGTTTTCCAAATCTTAATTTCAAATCTTCAATTAAAGTGCTTAGTTCATTTAAAGTAAGTATCATTTCCATATTAGACCCAACCGCAATTTTAAAGAAAGTTCTCCATGAATGTAACTATCTTTTCAACGAAGATCTATTTCGATCACTAATGAAAGTTATCCATCTACTACATCTATCTACTCCATATTAAATCATATTTAAAAATTATAGCAACTTTTTTTTTCAGAAAATTTTTGTCAAAAGAGTAAAACAGATTTGATTTTTGAAATCGCACACTATTTTGCCAAAAGATTACATCCCGACTCTGAAGTAATTGCAGCTATTGTAGGGTCCGATTCATTTTTCATATTAGTTCTTTTGGGGGAAAAGTTAAATTAATTAAAATGAAGCATTGTTCAGTTTGCACTTAAAAAATTACGAAAACTTAACTGCTGTAAGATCGGCAATAATGTTAAATTTGGTCAGAATATTTTTAAATACAAAAAAAAAAAAAAAAAAAAAAAATCTTTATTTTTTTTTCCCCCCCTTTAATCTTAATTTTCAATCCAATGCATAACAATTTGGAAGTTTCCGACTTATTTCTAAAATATTACTGATTCGTTAATAATACGTCAAAATAATGTCATTTCTCCACAGTTATTAAATGGAGAAAGAGGTTTGAAATTCAAGACTCTTTTCATAGTCAGGTAACAAGAACAATACCCAAAACGACACCCGACTCTCACACCACCAGCGAGATGTTCGTTCTACGGTGAGAGATTCGAGAAGCAGCCCGAATATCTAAAAAAAAAAAAAAAAATATCTCAAATACGAATTCCTGTAATCTATTACGAAATCAAAGCAATCCAATACGTGCCAAGAATACTGCAACTCTACCAGAACACATCTTTCAAATTCCTGAACTAATTAGTTAGAAAAATGATTAAAATGTCACTACGTATTGTGAAATTGCATATTAAAAACCGCAAAAAGTACTCCTAGATCAAGAAACTGATACCTGAGACTCGCGTTGCGTAAAATGCACTTGGATAGTACTGAAATGGATCGACACCAAGAAAACTACACCTGAAATAAGGTCGCTATGGAATGTTATAAGCGTTTTGAATGTCAACCGAATGCACGTAATCGTGCAACACTCCAAGGACATGAGTGTAACAAGAGGAACACAATGGCATGCTCCAAAATTAAAATGAAAGAAATTGTGAAAGAGGAGGTAATTTCATCATTTGCATTATGTAAAAACAAATCAACTCTGAGCTAAACAGGTGACTTTATATGGAAAAATTCCAAGCTTTTGATAGTGTTTAGTTCTTTCATTGTAAATAATAGCATGAAGGTAGCTAAAGAAAAACGGAATAAACAAATTTGAAGTTCAAATAATTTTAATATTTAAAATTTATTTATTTGTGATTTGAATTTCTTATCTATTTTTTTGCATTAGAACTAGCTTGAAAGCGAGTGAATGCAAAACTAGCGAATTTCATACTAAAGAAAATAAACAATGATGATGAAATTTATAAATTCTTATCAGCAAATATTTTGTTTTTATCGCTGTTATTCCTATAAATACAATGATAAGAAAAATTATCTTATAATTCATAAAGTTGTAACGATTACTCGCTGATTTAACCACAAACCCACCAAGATTAAAGTTTTTTCCCCAATAACTAATCATAATTACGAAATAATTACTTAAGATTGCGATCATGTTTCATAGTGAAAATCAGTTAACTTTACCATAAAACAAAATGCTATTTAAATTTCTTAGCTTTCTAAGAGTGACAAAAAAAAAAATTGGATAAAAAAATCTCCCAATTGTATACATTCTAAAATCCAATTCTTTTCATTCAGTATTAATCCTTGCCTGTTAAATATATTTGGTCAATCTTCAATATTCCAGGAAAAACAATGCAAAACATGCACAACAGTTTGCATTAGGAACTATTCTTAGATAAATGTAGTATTTTGATACAGAAAGATAATACATTTTTCTAAATATACTGGTTAATAAGTGATACATATTTTTTATCATTTCTTATAAGAAAATCATGCATTGTCGTTGACAAGAGTCTTAGGACTTCTGATTCTCAAGATATCATTAAACTTTTAAACGGTTCCATAAAAAAAACTTAATGGAATAACACTAATTTTCATCATAAAACTCCATACCATTTACTATATCTACCTATCTTCAGCATAATTCTCTATTAAATTTTATATATTTCACAAAATTATTCTAGTCATCTTTTAAAAAAAAACTATCGGATTTAATATATAAAATGAATAAAAAATGTTCTGCAAAAAGCGCTTTTATTAGCATTTTAAAAAGAAAATTTTCTTATCAAAAATGTAAGATCAAAATAAAACAAAAACAAAATAAATATATAGAAAGCTTTGTTATAAATACTTGTGAAATATAATATGAAATATAAAAGAAATGTGAGTAAATATAAATTTACTCAAATTTAAAATATATTTTAATTTTTAAAGAATGTTTAGGAATTTCCTTTCTTATGATACTCAATACGAATTAATTTCCAAATCGTATTGCTTTCAGAAGCTCATACTCATATTATTTTTTTTTAATATTCTTTGTAATATACACTGATAAAAGCAAGCTTCAAAAGATATTTTTTTAATTTCATTATTTTTAAATATTTGCTCTTTAATTTGTGCCTCATTATTATAAATATTATGGAATCTTCTTATTACCTTTCCACAAATTCTCTAGTAGGTGATGCACTTATATGAAATTTAAAATTAGTCTATTAATTGATAATCAAGTTTTGAAAACATTAAAATGGTGAACAGCTTTCAAACCCAAACAATAATTCAAAATTTCAATAATCCAATATATCGGAAAAAGGAGGGGGGGATTATTAAAAAAAATGCCATTCTTACGAATAAAAAATAAGTTAAATATCAGAATAACAAATAGAATTGTAATGAACAATTTTTTAAACTGTCCCTCGCCTTAAGAACAATAAAAATAAATAAATAAAAACAAAAACACGCGTCATGATTATTTAAGTGAACTCACTTGGTTCCATTTTTCCTTTCCCGCCATTTACTAAATCTCTAAATATTATTCCTTTTAATATTACTTATTGACTCTTATCTCTATCTACCTATCTATCTCTCTTCTGCTATAACTTAAATAAGTTATTTCAAATTAAGGTTATTTAGCATCATTGTATTTCCTTATGTTCTTATAACATCTTTTTTCTAATTTTATTAAAACTTTCCTGATGTATAATCATGCAATATATATATATTTTGTTTTATTATAAAATAAATGAGAAAAAAGATTAAATTTAGATTACTCAAATAAATTGTAATAATAATTAACACAAGTTCCTGAAATTCTAGTGGAAAATATTACATAACTTCCGTTACGTTGCCATTACCAAAAAAAATTACATAATTTGCTTGAAGAATCATTAATATAATGGCATAATATAATTTACCAAATTTAAAAAATAGAATCGATTATTATATAACGAAATAGTGAATGAATAAAACGAATGCACCTCATGCATATGTAACAAGAATTAAAGTGGGAGAGCTCATGAAAGACAAAACAGCAATCAACCCTTCAAAACTGAGCAGATGGTACAGAATTTGTTTACAAAACACTCTCGAAATCAGATTATAATTGGATAATTGCAGGCCCCATCATTGTGTGCAAAAATCCAAACTTCCTCACCACTCCCACTCCCACCTCTCGCTCCTCAGAGACAATGATGCGAGAAGATCATAGACCCTCTCCCCCTTCACAAAAAAAAAATGACAGAGGGAAAAAAAGAAGCATCTTTTTAAGATATTCCTTTTTATCCCTCTCCGCTTCTTTCTTTGTCTGATGAGTAGTGTAAACGGATATCTTCAAGAGAAATTAACAATTCTATGAGGGGGATTTTTTGGTACTAAAACATTTGCTATAAATAAATCCGTCACAGAATGAAGGAAAGGATAAAAAGATAAATGAAGCTAAATTTGGCATCATTGGATGCATAGAGAAGGAGCTATAATATAAAATTTAACTTGTTATGCTAAAAAAAATTTTCATTTTTTTCCGTTTAATATCAAAATATAGCTGTGACTCTCTAATATTTATGAGATAATACACATGATCCATTAGTTTATTTTTTATATAATAAAAACTGCTGCCATTTCCAAAAATAAGAAATCTCAATAATTTTAAGACCTTCCATGAATTACAAAAAGTGTGTCGGTTATTTTATTCAAGTGTGTACTATGAATAAAATAACTGAAAATGAAATATTTAAAAATTATATTTTACTATGCGATTTTTATAATACGATGAGAAATTTATATCACATTTGGAACAAATCTTTCAAGGCGTAAACTGTCTGTCACTCTGTCTATCCAAGATATGTGAATACAACAACATAAAATCAAAATTGGCTAGACAAAAGAAAATTAGTATGTAAGCTTTAGATCAAAATTGTAGAAGCCTTGATTTAAATAAATTATGTTCAGTTCATTATAATAAGCACTTCAAACTTACATGTTAAACATGTTACATGTTAAAACCAGTTTGTTTGTTTGTTCGTTTTCATTCCAAAAACTGAATTTCCAATGAAAAAGGATTATCTTTCATTAATTTATAAAAGACAAAACTTATTATTTGAAACCTTAAATTAAACACCGAAAAAAAAATCCGGAGATTTAATTCGGAAAATGCGTAAGAAACTGCAAAGAATTTTTTTTTTCATTAAAAATCCTTAACAATACAATTCCATAAAATTAATTCTATACTTTACATTTAGAATATGTTACCTCTTCTATATCGGAGAACATTGAAATAGAGTCAATTATTCGCTACAAATTCGTGGATTAAGTTATGCTTTTATAGTGCGGCATAGAAACAACTATTCACTTTGTAGCGTAAGTATTTTGACCTATTCATAAGCTAGATATCTGAACAGAATAAGGAAAAACCAGATCCAGACCAAACCAGATTGAAAGATTTATTTTAATCAGAAATAATCCACAAAAAGATTAACCCTTTGGATTCGGAAAAGTAATTTGACGCATAACTATTCATTTAATACGAGGGCTTTTTTATTGCTTCAAAAATAAATATGTAATTGTTTTAAGTTGAATTTCTCCAAAAAATTAACCCACATCTTTTTGCCACTCTGTAGATATTTTAACAATCAAAATTGAAAAATACATAAATAAAACGTCAAAATGATGCACCGTCTTGAATAGTGAGTGAAAGACACCATCCGAGTGCAAAAGGGAAGGGTTAGTCACATTAAGAAGAAATTTTGCATTAAGAGATGAATCGGGGAGGGGGGAGGAATACTTTAATATTTTTGATGAAATGCAATATATTTTAAATCTCATCCATTTTCTTAAATATATAGCTTACTAATATTTAAGAATGTGATAATGACAAGCATCAAAGCTTGCGAGATCCCAAAACTTCTGCGCGACCTCCAATAAATATTTAAAACAAGAGGAAATGTAGTGGATCAAGGGTCAAATATGGTCGTACTGAATGATCTATAATTTAAATACTGCTAAATTAACTGAATCTAAAAAAAGTAGGTAGGATAGCATCGTATGTTCTGGTGTTTTCGATCAATAAGAACCTAATGAGCAGAGGTTAGTTATTCCAGCGCACCCTCGACCCACACACATCATAGTTCATAAATAGTCATCGAGTTGAAGATCCGGCCCATTAAACAAGCAATTACGATCATTCAAGGCTAACGGTTTCACTCAATTACTCGTTTAAACGCCCAGATGCTACCTTTTCGACACGAAGCTCGTTTTTATTGAATGCTCAGACGTGCCTAGATGTAATAGTGGCCGAATGGATAATTCGTCGATACAAAATGAAACTATTTAAACGGGAGCGTTTCGTTTTATTTTCCTGCTTTACAACGAAAGAAACCAGCAGGAGTGGCTATTCCACTGACTTCCTGGATGGTCCGTTTCAAAACATATATTAGTGTGCAAAAGCTTTTCCGATTTCGTTGTAATTCTGCAAAAACTAAATTAGGCGATTTTAAATTTATGTTACAAGGACATAATGTAAACGATTGATGGGGAGGGGGGGGGAGTGAATAGAAGTTATACATTGGGGAATGAAGCAGAAAAAGTTTAATTGACAAAATGGCTCGATACAAAATTTTGTATAGTCTAGAAAGAGAAGAACAAACAGACGCCCTTCCTTAAGGGACATCTGTTCGTAATGAACATTGCAATTAGAGGGTATAACGCCCCCCAACTGCAATGTTTGCGCGGCGCTCTCTGGTCATATTCAAAACAATATTATACAGCAATTCATGAGTCAAGAATGTCCATTCCGCGATGACCATCTGTGTACAGTTTTCTGTAGGCCATTGGCGGGTACAATCGTTTCTCCAGAAAACCACACGTTTGATATGATTTAAATCAGGAGGAGGGGGGAGGGTTGACCAATCCATTCGACGGAAATATCATTTTCCAGAAGTTCCTGAACAGAAAGAGATCCGTGCGTCCATGTGTTACTGTCCACAAAAAGACTGGACTTATGGCACCTAGTCATGTAGGAGAAGATAACTTTATCAAAGGAGGAACTTTATTTACGAGAGGATAACTTTATCAAAATAATGATATCCAGTTACAGAACACCTGTTGAAAATATGGGGCTCCATTTTTCTATCCATCATTATGCCTTCCCACATAAGCACACCAGCACCGCCCCTAAGGACTTTTTCATTCATATTAGTGGAATTAAAACATATCTATATCTCTCTTCACATCAATTGGTGCCAAGAATCTTTTGTGGACTAATCGATAAAAAAGACATGATTGTATTGAACAGATGTCCAGTTTTGTGTCCGTTGCACCAATGTAAAAGGTATTGACGATGACATAGTATCAATGGTAGGCAACATCCCGGACGAATAAATAATCACTTTCAAAAAATCTTATGGACGTAAAAATCCGGGGCATCTGTTGTCAGATTGCTGTATGAAGGTGCTGAACAATGTTTCTGCTGTCTGATTTCGACCACTTTTTGACATAACTGCCAAATATCGGTCATCTATTACCATTGTTTTCCTTGGCTGTCCATCACCAACCTTTCTTACAGCCTTACCTGCACTTTGGAAGATTTTACAGCACAGTGAAGCAATACTTCTGCCCATTTCAAATTCTCCGGCAGCAATCCAACTACGCCCTTACTCCAGTTTTTCGATTATTTTTCCACGTGTAAAGCGTCCCGGTGGCTTCTTTTAGCTATTTGGAATAGATGATACCACTTTCAATTGTAGTGGATGACTGGAAATGTTATTTTCCTCCATCCATTTAAGTTGCTTAGAACAATGTGCGTTGACTACCCGTTTTACGCGCCTTCGTTCCCACATAAAGTTGTGGTCTTGATATCTGCATATGCATTGCCTTTGTGTTGAGTTGGCTTTTTAATGTAATAATAGTAAACAGCCCTCTTCCACTAATTTATGATTATAAGTTGAACAACTACTTAGTTGCTTAAGTTTAGCACTCTAGTGTATAAAGTGCATTATGTGCACATTAAAAAAAACCGGTGTGTGGGTGTTTTCTTTTCCCACAGATAAAATCTAAAATTTGATGCAAACCCACAATACCGTTGACGGGACTACATACGAAATTTTATGTCTCTAAGCACCCGCGTTTTTGCGCAAAGGCATTTACATGCAAGTGAATGTACAGACCGACAGACGACAAACCAATTAAAGGACATTGTACAAAATTTGGTATCAAGCTACTCTTTAGTTCCTGAAACTGCATGCTAAATTTTATTGATATAGACATTTGTGTTTTGAAATCATCCCGTTCATTTACAGTTGGAATGACAGACAGATAGAATAGATTTCTTTCAAAATTAATGAAAATCTACAAAATTTGACCCAGTTCTGATATTTGACGGATAATTTCGAAAATTTGATATATGTATTTGATAGTATTGTAATTTAAAAAAAATAAAACTATATAATTTTATTCATTTAGTTATTTGCATTTTTGTTTATCCTGATAACATCGAGATTAAATGTCCAAAATTTAACGGAAATCACCTAAATTGGTGAAAAACCTACTTTATATATTCTAAAACCTTTAAACATTATTATAAAAATTTGTTTCCCAGATTAAAAGTGGCCTCAAATTTCGATTGTCACCAAAAGTTTGAGATCGGTACCCCCCCCCCTTTTCTCTCCTCATTTGAGATTATTATATTAACACTCGCAACTTAGGAAATATTGGCATTAGGTATTATAGTAGATCAAAGCATTCAAATTGACACCAGTGACCTATTAAGACAGCAAATGTTGTATTTTTTTGGATACAAAAGACGCTTAATGCGCCAATACTGTTATAAAAATACATGAAAGGAAAAATAACTTAGGCATACTGCAAAAGAGAGAAAATATGATAAGGAGTTGAGAGGTCTGGTGGATATATTAATAAATTTCATTTAAGTTACCATATTTTTTTGAAAACAGCAATCAATATTTAAGTTAAGTAGAGTTAGAGAAATGCACCTTTTTGATTCGGCACTTCTAAGTTTTGACGAAATTGTGTCATTTGTTTTGTTAAAGCGTATGCACATACTTAAATAGTATTAATCATAACATAACAATATTAAATACTAGCCACCTTTGGCGACTACCTGGTTCTTTGAGAATATTGGTTATGCTCACTTTTAATTAGCTGGATCAAGCGTCGTTTCAAATAAATGTGTAGTCAAAAGGTTAATAATCCATTCACTAATTTTCATAGTACAGTTATTTTACTTTCTTATCCCTCTTGCAAACAACACAAATCTTAAACAGAATCCTTCTTCGTCAACTTTCAATAATGAAAGAAAATCACGCAATTAAGTATTTCACGGAGCAATGAAAACAGTTGAATTTTAATTCAACAATGAAACCATTTTTTGAAATTGGTATTTTTGAATTTTTAAAATGATAAAATACTTAATATTTCGTTAATTATCGCCGTATAGCACCAAAATCTCGTTTAAGTCAATTAATTTTTTAAATCGATTAGAGGTGTACATTTCCACTCTCTTTAAATATCTAAGGATTAAATTTGGTAGCTCTAGATCAAAATGTTTATGCTGCAAAGTACCAATACACAGACACGCACATTTGCCTTTATAATGGGCAAACTACTTACAAAATTTCTAATTTACAACGCAACAAATTACAATTTAACACGCAATATTCGTTTAATAAAAAACAAAAATGCATTTAACTGCAAATCCAGTATTTATGTGCGTGATACATCGTCATAAAAGGCAATAAGTCGCCAAAAAGTGGTATCCTGGAATTATTTTTTTAACGTACACAAAGAGACACGCGCAGTTATTGCGGTTAGGGTCATACTTTTTATTCCCTTCTCCCGAGCCATTAAAAATTTCTCTACTGCTCTGCGACTCCCCTTAGTCTTCCACCCACCCCCCATCTCGTCATTCTTCCTCTTCTCCTCGACCTTTCACCCTCTAAAACTCTTCCTCAAGAGAGTTGGGAAAAAAAAGGTTAACTTAAAAAAAGATACAAATTAATCGTTGTTTAATCTTCGTGCTTGACACTGAAACGCTTTTCTAAGGAGAAAAAGCCATTACGGACCACCAAATGACTTCAAGAGAAAAACAAGATAAAAGAAAGCCCGAACATAAATGAAAAAAAAAAGTAGGGAATAAATAGCACGAAGCTTCATTTAAGTTGAGAGAAAATTGGTGGGAATTGTATCGTAAAGATGATACATTTGAGGAGAGAATTTTTTTATGAAATGGGAGGAAATGATAAGTTCTCCAATATTTACATTTACTTCTAATGTTTTGAAACACAATACTCGTAACAGTAAAATTTCCTTGGACTAGTTCAAAAACTTCTAAATGAAGTGCTTATATATATCAACAAATAAAATACATAACATAAAAAAATATTGCTACTAAACAAAAAAATGCTTCAATTTTCCTGTTTACTCTCTCATACAGTTTAATTTAGTTACAAGGGATGTTTAAATAAAAAGGTACGAAATGACACTGTGGGTATAAATGAAGACTTTGTTCATAGTATACACCATAGGCATGAGTACAACGATCCCATTGATTAACGAACCGAAGGATTCCTTGTTCCCCGAATTCCTGTGGCCGTGACGAGACCCAGTCCTTCACAACGTCCTTGAATTCGCCGTCCGAGTTGAAGCGCTTCCCTTTCAGATGTTTTTTTCATGGGACCAAACACATGAAAATCGCAGGGCGACATGTCCGGGCTGTAGTGCGGACGGTCGAGCTGCTCCCACTTGAACTTGGCCAGTTCCGATGCGTGACTCTGGAGACGTGTGAACACGCGTTATCATGGAACACAACCACACCCTCCGTGAGTAGCCCCGGTCTTTTGTTCTTGATGGACCTGCGTAGACTTCGGAGTGTCTCACAGTCTGTGCTCGAGGAATTCAACAAATAGCGGACCTTGGACGGCGAACTCAAGGACTCTGTGAAGAACTGAGTCTCTTCACGGCCACAGGAATTCTGGGAACAAGGAATCCTTCGGCTCGTTAATCAATGGGATTGTTGTGCTCAGGCCTATAGTGTATACTTTGAATAAAGTCTTCATTTATACCACAGTGCCGTTTCGTACTTTTTCGTTTGAACACCACTTGTATATTAACGTCCCACTTGTATACTAATTATAAAGCAACACTAGGGCTACTTTTGGTACGGGCCTTTTATTTTGAACCGCGGTCAGATTATGAGAACGACATCTGGCACACCACTCTAAAAACTTCCACGCCACACCAGCGGGAGAATGTTTGGCCTCGACATATTTAACGTGCAGCAGACCTGCTTGTACGACGTTTCTTCGGTGGAATCGGGTCTCGAACCTGAAATCCTCTGGTTCCGAAGCAGAAACCTCACCACCAGGCCACCGCGGCCCTACTATCTCGAATAATAAACATAACAGAAAGAAAGCACTGTAATCATGAAAACGCTTAGCCCAAGATTCTGATGAATCTCCATGTTCTAAAATTCTCCGAGTCCGAAAAACAAATGTTTGGAATTACGTCTCTCTACCTGTGCATATGATATCTGAAAAATGCCTTACGTTACATGGATGAAATTCGATAAGCGGCCTTTACATTATATTTGGGGACTTTTGTCAAATTTTCAACAAAATCCATTCCAAAAATATTGCTCTCTCTCCGAGTACAAGAATAAACAAAATTTAGCACAATTTTATTATCTGAAGTGTAAATCCATATCAAATTCTGAGCCAAATTCTTGAACAGATTGACAATACATAGAACTGCAAATTCACATGCATGTAAGAAAAAAAAATGTAAATATTTTGATATATGTTCTGTAACGAAAATAATAATTTTGTGTCAAATTATAATTTTAATTGGTGAGAAAAAAAATGAATATCTGGTTTTCTTCAATATTCTAAGAAGCACAAAATGCGCGTTTCCAAGGCTCTGAGCAATAAAAATCGGCACACTCGTTGACGCTTTACGACATAGTTCCCAGTTTTTATTTGAGAAGGAGGGGAGATAACATCTTTATTAGAGCAGATATGTGAGAAAGTTTCGGGGAGACCTGTCCGACTGATTACATTTTTCATGTATATTTAATAATTAAACTCCATAATTTAACAACCATCTAACTAAGTAATTTTATTATTAAATCCCTTTTCTTCCATCAATTTGACATGCCCGAAGGTTAAGAACTTTGAGTTCAAGCACTCAGCCCACTCTTAAGCAAATTGGCAAAAAAACTCTTGACTACTGTCCACAAATATAAATCGGATCATAAAATATGAATGAAAATCAATTTTAATCAGCTAACATCTTTCTTTTAAACTCTTTCAGGCACTTTCGCAACATACAGTGTCTTGTGCTTAGAGGCTTTAGTTTCATCATATAGCGAAGAGTACAAAAAATGCATTCCTGTTCAGTGTCATTTCATAAAGACCGGTCCTAACTCATATGCAGTACACACCCGAGTATCCGAGCCGCGATAGTCCCGGGTTCCGTACTATCCGGCCTAGTTTTCTTTTATCGTAATTAAGTGAGGAAAACAAGCAGTTGCATTGGCAACATAGCCAAGGCATCGAAAGCGGGCGTTTGCTATAAGCCTCCTACCTGTCAATACAAGTTGTGACAGGAAAAGAGCAGCGTTCTGCACGTTGTGCATTGTTTCGTCAATGTGTAACAAACCTCAATTATTGCCGCTGTTCCTGATTATAACTGCACAGTACGTACAGTATTCGTAAATTGTTTTCGGGTGCGTTTAATGTTTTTTTAAAGTGTACCACAGTGAATATTACAGAATTTCTGTTAAAATGTGAACAGTTAATATACTTTAACTTACTTTTTCTCTAATAAATTCTTGAAACGTGCATTGCTGTATATAAACATATGTAAGCTTCTAGAACAGAGCCTTCTATTTTAAGTAGACACATTACGGGCAACTGCTTCTAAGATTCACTGGGCCCTTGCCACCTTCACATTCTATGTCGCTTGAGATAAATGGAGGGCTTAGTACTTAATAAAAAGTGAGAAAATACGTATCATAGCAGTGAGTTTTGGTATAAAAACTTTGTCTTCTGGTATTGATGGGCAAAGAAATGAGTTCACAGAACTCCAGCCTATAAGGGTTTTTTATTATCAGGCCTACCTTTCTGCCACATTAGGCAGAATACTCGGGAGCGTACTGTTCATGGAAAAAAGAAGCAACTTAGATCAATCTTAGACTTTAGTACTAACAGTGGTAATTCTTTTAACAGAGCAACCGGCCGTTTTGTAAAATTCGTAGACAAAACAAGACGAGGCAAATTTCAAAATAATTCCATATTATGCATGGCAATAGATAAACCAGGCGGGCTCCTTTTCGAAGAACAGTCATGTGCACCTCTCCCCACCCCCCCCCACCCCGCTCCCGAAAAAAAACAGACAATAAAACGAAAACGACTAAACAGCTGTTAACATTTTTAGAGTGCACTGCAACACCTCACAGATTACCGGTTAAGATGCAATACCGCCCAGGCATTTCAACTTAGCAGCACGAAAATAAACGAATCGAAATAATTTATGATGGTTTACGAAGCAGGAGAACTTGTATTTATTCGTAAAAAAAATCATCGTATGGGCATGTTAAAATGCGTGACACTCCGGTGAATTTAACGAATTTCCTTATTATAAAAACAGATTAGCGTAGAATCGCTCCATTACACGGCAAAGCATAAAAATTGTCATTTGAGTCAAAGGGACATGACGAATGCAATTTACACCACACGCCACTGGTAACTTTGTGTCTAGATTACTTCGAAGAAAAACCGAGGAACCGGAAACATTAAAAGTTCATTAAATGGGATGGGACAGGACGCCTGCATAGGTAATTTTAGGCTTAAGAACGACAGCATCGCTGTTCAAAAAAGAAAATAGCATGTCATTATTGCTGTTAGCATTCTAAGAATCAGTAAGAAAATAACATACTCAGAACTTAAATTATTCGGAAGTTTATCATGTGACGTCACAGTCACATGATAAAAGTCAAGGTACATGCCATCTAACAATTAAATGCATGCTGATTTATTCAGTGCAAAGAAGTGATATGGAGAGCTGGATTCCAAAATAAAATCGGTGTGAGGTATTTGATTTGTAACAAGGGAATATAAATCGGCAATATTCTCATTCAAAAAAAAAAAAAAAAAAAAAACCGACAATATGTGAATCTCGTACATAATCAAAGAAAAGGGATGAGAATTTGAAGTGTTGAAAAGGATGGATACGCATAGCTAAGCAGTAGCAAATCAACCCTGGTAAAAGAGTGGGAAGGAGTCAAATGTCAGGGGAAAAAAATTATGGGGAAAGAAAATGATGAGCGAATGGTACCCATTGGAGAGCTATAAAGTACTACTTATCTTGAAGTGTTATAATCTAGAAGCCTACAGATTAAAAAAAAATGCATATGAAGGGATGTTAACTTTATGTTTATTTATGAAAAAGATTTCAAAGTACAATTCTGTATGATTCATTTTCGTTTATCAATAAATCTTCCTTTGTTATTTTAATTAAATTTAAATTTCAAATTCGCTAATAATTTATGGCAACAGCAAAACGTTCTAAATCCAGCTAAACTAAAGAAGTATTCAGAATAGTACCTTCGCCCCTCACACACGATAAAAAAAGGTAAGAATGAAAGCACTTTGTTGCTGCGCTTGCGCAGCTGCAGAAATTTATATTACATATTCGACAGTACCTTTTCTATCAGAAACTGAGAAGCGGAATGAACGTGCTTCGTACTACTACGAGTGTGAAAAAGAAGAAATCGGCGTTTTTTTCCTCTATGAATATTTATAGCTCTAAAAAAGAATGCAATTAAAACGTGATAAAAGTAGATACCACAGAAAAAAATCAAATAAATTAGTGATTATATGTATATATTAAAAAAAGTTGGGTATGTTGAAATGAAGCAGAACTTATGCACGAACCGCTTCTGGTAATGAAAGCGTTCCACCTTGAAGCAACCCATTAGAATAAAAATTTAAATATAGGCCTCATACTTCGGAATTGCGATCAAACACCGATGACGGCACCTGAGCCGTCGCCCGTCTCAAAATTTCGCTCCACATCTTCAACATCAGTTTAGTTAAGTTTAGTTATATTAACGTCCCGTTTTAAGGCAACACTACGGCTATTTGGGAACGGAATTCCGAATTATGGTTGTTAGAATAATTTAAGGGTCTGGAGGTGTATGTGTGTTTGGAACAAATTGCATTTTTGATTCATATATCACAATGAAAGAAATATGAAAGTATTATGATATTATTTAGTTTAATTTAACTTAATTATATTAGCGTCCCGTTTTAATGCAACATTAGGGCTATTTTAGGACGGACCTCATTATTTTGAACCGCGGTCAGATGACGAGGACGACACCTGAGCTGGCCACTCCCTCTCCAAACTTTCACGCCACGCCAGCGAGATGACGCGTGGCCCCCACGGATTTAACATGCACCAGACCCATTTACACGCCGGTTCTTCTGTGGAATCAGGTCTGGAACCTGAAATTCACCGGTCCTGATGCCGAGACCTTACCACCAGGCCACCGCGGTCTTGCCTTCAGATTTAACGTACACCAAGTCCACATATACAACAAACCTTTGGAGAAACTGGTTTTCGAACTTGGAATACAATACCAAAACCAAAACCTTGCCAGCCATCACAGTCATCTAATGTATGAGAAAAAGTAAATTCATGAATTCGTGGCAAATCATATTGCTTAACTGATTTAATATTATTTTCACAGTAATTTTTTATAACAGCTACTTAAACATGCCGAATAACATAAGGGGTAAAATAAAGATTTAAATTATTTTTCTATCTAAAAGAAAAATTTCATAATACAGTCTCTGTCGTCAAAAGATTTTATATAAATCACAAGTTTTTGAACGCATTCATTGCACTGACAGAATGATGCTTTATTTTTAGAAACAAATTGCTTTCCAGTTTTCCATCTTTCATTCAAAATGGCTTCGTATCTCCTTACTAGATCTTATCTTCTTCGATGGAATAAACATTCAACCGTTGCGAACTTAATGAAAGAGAGAAATCCATGCGGAAAGCTGACCCTGTGTACCCTACTGACATGTAAATCATTTCCGTTATCCATCACAGACAGAAACCAAGCATATACAAACTCTAATTTTTCAACACGGTTATTTATTTAAAAGAGAGATTAAAATATAAGATGATGATTTTCCCGAAATTTCTCGCATATTTACATCCAAAGATATTACCGCTCAACATAAGTGAGAAACTTGTGGCAATGTCATGAGTGCCATATTTGTATTTACAAAATCTCACACATGAGCGGTTTGTACTTCGTAGTAAAATAAAAAAAAAAAGTATGTATTTTTGACATTTTTTTAAATCAACTGAAATCAAAATTGGACGAAGAAATAAAATTATAATAAAAAACATAAACCAAATTTCTTTTATTTAATTTGTTCAGTTACCTGTCCAGACCGACATATGGTCCTTATATCGTCGGAATTCGATTCAAAATTTGATGTACATCTGCTTATATGATAAGATTATAACCTAGATTTTAACCATCTGGTTCATTATGTTTTGTAGCTATCGTATTAACTTGTACTCACACAGATAAGCAGACAAATTTCCCGCGCATGTATTTCGTCCAAAATTTCATAAATCCACAAATTTGGTGTAAGGTTCACATTTTAGCCTTCTAACCCAAAGCGTTTTTGAGTAATCGTATTCACGGACAAAGAAAAATAATTCCAAAAAGAAAGATGTGAAGATTCGTCAAAATCTCGAGATCGACTTTTTTGACAATTACAATATTTTCTCTCAGTGTATTTCGCCTACGAGAAAATAAAAACATGTAAATGAGTTGTTAATACCAGATTAAATATGTTTACAATGATGGGCTAAATGCAAAATTTTTAAAAAAAGGTATCCCTGATAAAAGGATTAAAAACCCAGAACAGCAGATTTCTTTTTTTAATTCTCCACTCACTAGAAGTAAGATTAAAAATGATCAAGAACTAGGCCAGCATAAATAAGAAAACAGATTGAAAGGATTCTTTTAATCAAACGAATCCTGACGTCTGGTTACTATTTTCTCGATGCTGTACTAGACGAATTGCATGTAACTACAACTGCACGTAAAATATATCATTTACAAAAAGAGATTAGTTGGCGTAATACATCAGTAAGCTTTACTTTAGATAAAACATTTTTGTACAGTTGTAAAAATGCGCAATATTTTAAATCAATTTAATTTTTTTTAATCTAGATTATAAAAGTTATCAAAATTAAAAAGTTATAAAAAAGAAGAAAAGAAAAAAGCGGGCAAAGAGAGAATAGAGGAGAAAGAATTGCAAATCACTAAATATTCAAAAAATAAACTCATGCAAAAAAAAAGAAAAAGAAAAAAGAAACCACTTATGAATTTTAAGAGTCCTTTCAAAGAAACTGTTCAGCCAAATCAATAAAACACGTGGGCAAAGGCCGATTTAGGCATTTTACAGGCCTCAGCAGTAAAGATTATGGGGGCCCGTTTTTAATAAAGCAGCCAATTTAGTTACATATTTTAAAAATCAACAAAGTAATGATTTATTAAGGAATTATTTTTTTTTTTTTTTAGTAATTTTGTGAAAATGTGCATATTTTTGTTTCTTTAAAAATATGATTCGCGCATGTGTTGCATCTATGTTTGCACACAATTATATTTAAACAGATGTTCGGTGTTTATAAAT
This sequence comes from Argiope bruennichi, assembly GCF_947563725.1. Taxonomy (NCBI): domain Eukaryota; kingdom Metazoa; phylum Arthropoda; class Arachnida; order Araneae; family Araneidae; genus Argiope; species Argiope bruennichi. The sequence continues at coordinate 24,662,876 of NC_079158.1, forward strand.
ACTATTACAACTAAATGAGCATTATGAAAATAACACGGTCAATTATGATAGTGTTAATATTATATAATTCAAAATTCCTTGAATATTGTATATTTCATAGAATTTATATTTTCTAAGTATTTTTTTTATTTGGAAACTAGGAAAATAATGTCGATCTTAATATCTAGGAAATAATATTACAATCTTCCACAGTCTAGCGACTTTAATAAATCAGCCAATACATGTCGGCGCTCAGCAGTAATCAAATTCGATAATGAAACAAATTTCGCATATGAAAAACAAATTAAAATTTTAATTTTTTTGAAGATGACGAAAGATATTCATAAAAAACTTTCTATGGACAAAAATAGAATTATAGATAATGGCTTGGAAAAATAACACAGTTCTGCAAACAGAATTTTTTTATGTCTAATGTTTGTTAAAGTGTTCCTACATTTGAAGCAATATTGATAAAAAAAAGTTCTTAAATACTATTTTGATATTGTTATTTAATAAAAAAAAAGTTATAAAATAATTTTATATAAAATATTTTTTTTATAAAAATTTGTAAAAAATATCTCAAAAGCGCATATCGGATTTATTCATGGGGATAAGATGAGAACATAAAAATGCTATCTTAGTGATGTTTATTTTTAACAGATGGCGCTGTAACGCCGATAAAATTTTTCTGCAAAATTCCGATCAGAATTTGATCAGATTCTGTATGGGAATGTGACAAATCGATGACAGCTGATGTCGAACATTGCGAAATACTCTTTTTCATTGCCAAGTGCATGCATCGTAAAAGGAGCATTACGCAGTTACACTTCTTTTATTTCATTATGACTACCAGCTACAAAAGTTGCAATTACTTTGAATAAGGTAAAAGAAGTTTAAACAGGATAAAACCAGGTTAGAAAGATTTCAGACAGTCCTTTATTACTCCTCATTTCTACAATTTAATAAATGACAATTTATCAAATCTAGCACACCAAAGATGAGAATAAGTATCCTATAAAGTATTTTAAACTTTCCTAAAGATAGATAAAGTGGAAAATGTGCTTTTCGTGATAGTTTAATGATAAAAACTTTCCGATTCACTGCACTTTTAATCCGATAATATCGATAATTTTTCGACTTCTTTAAAAACAAATTTAAAATTTGAAGCCTCTTCTCGAGAACATCAACCGGGATGTTTCAGCTTTAATTCGTCTGTTTTATATTTTTCAAATATAATTGTATCAGCTGCTGCATTTCGTACCTAAAGACTTGAATATCATGCAATTTATAGAAAGAATGTCAGCATCATCATTTTAGTAAAAGCGAAAATAAAAATTCAACTTTGGGGTTTTCAGAACTTATTATCTTAAAACGTTTTTATCATAACGCTTACAGGAGTGAAAGAACGCGAATGAAGAATTCTTATGGCTTTTAAAATTTTTCTTTCAGATTGACCCATCATTTTTTCTACATCAGAGTGGCCATATTCTATAAATAACAAAAGATGAGAAATAGAATTCTTTAGCAGACAACATTTTAAAATTGAAACATAATTAAACTTTTTTTTCATTTAATATCAACTATTCTATAAACTGCAACGTAAAATTGAAATCGGAACAGTACTTGTTATTTTGGTGCGTCTAAACACTTTAAATAAATTTAAAGCAAAAGTTGAGAATTTAAATATTTTTTCAATGGGATCCATCTGGCAATATTAATTAAAACTTTGAAAAAAATGAAAAAAAAATTTTTAATCTGGGACAAACATTTAAAATTCGAGAGTGTTCTAGCATCTTACATAACTAATTGCATGCATTCAATGGCGCATTATAAAAAAAATAATAATAACAATACAAAAATCAATTACTAAACATGTAATTTCCTACTTTTGAATTTATCTTCTTATAATAGTGTTCTGTTAATAATTAAAGGATCAAATAAATCAAAACAATGACTGTTTTTTGTTGGAAATGCTATTTAAGATTAGAAGAAAAGAGTAACCATCCATAGCAAGGAAGAAAAATATTAATCAATGCAAAAAAAAAAAATACTAAATCATTATCGAGTAAAACAATTACTTCCATAATAATAAATGTAAATTAAGTTTTTCACATATCAAAGAAATACTGCCGACGCGGAACTTCATTTATAAGAACAATTGTTTAATGAACAAATGAAGAGAATGTACGAAAGAAATGTGAAATCAAAATGACAGAAGATTCAAATTTGCAAAAAATATTTAATTTTGAAATTAAGTTCTTCGGATTCCAAATGTTAAAAGGACATAGATTTGAACTGATGTTCTGATTATATTTTCTTTTCAATTTATTTCAAATTATTAATTTAAAATTATATAATTGATAAAATCAAAGTCGAAGTTATAACCTACTTTGATAAATATACTGATATGAACTTAATTTGAATATGAATTTAATTAATCCGAAATGACCATCCATTTGATAATCAAATATTTATTTATGAATGAAATCAGAAATATGTTTTAAAGAATATTCGCAATAACGAATTACTCCGTTTTATAAATATTTTGCAGATTCATACTATTGAATGAAAAGGTTATAAAAAGCTCACAATTTAAAGCACGTTTTATTATAAACTAACTCATTTATATTTGTGTATTATATGCTGCTGCTCAGATGAAACTATATTTATGATGTTGTTATTTTTTTATTAATCATAAACAAACTGCTTAGTCAATTGCTACAAAATCGTCGTTAAAGTTTCTCATATTTCATTATTTGTGAGCAAAATTTGAAATATAACATAAAAGATATAAATAGAAAGCAGAAGTTATCAAACTGCAAATTTTTCACTGTAAAAGATACTTTGCATTACAAAAATTTACGAAATTACATGTTTTTATAGCCTGAAACTTTATTTTTAATAAAAATCCGTAAATTCGTTGCAGCATAGATTTTTGATATTCCTTAGTTTTGCAGAAGTTTAAAGATTGTACCAAACGATTTTTAAATAATACAGAAACTTATATTTTAATAACCTTGTTAAATCATTAATAATTCTTAAAGAATGATACAAAATTTAATGAAGCATTTTGAGAAACAATTTAAAGATATATTTAAAGCATAAAATTTGACGGCAAATAATTTGAACTGCGAATTTAAATCTCATCGTCCGTTGAAAACAAATAGCAAAGTTTTGAATCAAATTTTTAATTTTTAAAAATCACAAAACAAAAAAAAAGATATCTTCATTTTATAAGTATATCCAATATAAAATAAGTGAAATCTTATTTAAATATCTGTTTCTCACGTTTTGGATAATTAAAATATTTACAAAATAAACCGTGGGCAGCACCGTGTTTTAATACGGCGTAATACTAAACATGCGCTACAGAACCAACTTTTAATTAATAAAAAAACGATCATTAAATTAAATTGTCACAGGAATCTGACTAAAACCTTCGCTCAGAGAATTTATAAGCAAAAATTGGAGGAAATCCATTTAGAAGTTTGGATTTCTATAGGAAACAAATTTTGGTACACTTATAGATTAATAAATGAACGATCCATGGTACTGGTTTTTTTTTTCTTTTTAAAAATATAAAGTTAATGAGTTTTACATTTGAAAGCCACGCTTTTTTCCCATCCAAAAACTTCACTATATTAAATTATAGCAAAAAAAAAATTAGAAAACTATTAAAAATATTATGATTTTTCTTTAATAACTCAGGACATAAAATAATTGTGTTTCATTTCCAATTTTCTTAAATTAATTTATAGAATTTAAGAAGTTCCTATTTTTCCATTTTTTTTTTTTTTTTTACAAAGAATGTTTTTACTAAATTCTAACATTAAGAATATATAAGGTACCATTTGTTTCACTGAAATGCGATCTGCTGTCGCTGTAAAAAATCTTAACATTTGCACACATATTACGTCATATACAAACGTTCCGAATCACAAACCTATTGGAAACCCTCTTCAAATTTTAAGTCTTGCGGTTTAGATTCTCCGTTAATGACTTACCAAAACACAGTTCATTGTTCCAAACATTCACTTCAACAACATTTTATTAAATGAAATACCAAAAAAACTGAAAAGGGAAATGCTGTGCGCACAATAAGGCATTATTTTAAATCAAGCCGTTCAAGTTAAGCCCTTGAAGTAAGAAATCGACTTTCAATTTGAACAACTGCTCGATTCAAAAGGAGATGCTATGCCAGCGAAAGAGGACGTAATATTATGTCAGATTAATACGTTGCTTTGAACGTACGCCAAAAGAATATAAAGGAATGCAGAATATAGTAGTAGTCTAAATTCACAATGATTCATTTCGGAATGGAAAATACAGTGAAATACAAAATGTAACATCATAATTTAAACTTGGGGCTTATTAATTACTATCGTCCACCTAAAAACAGAAACAAGGAAAAATTTTAAAATATAATCACTGGAAGTTTGAATTTCCTGCCTTCTCCCTTTCTGCTCGTTCACATCATATTAGAGCACGAGTTTCAAAGCGATTTTATATTTTAAAATTTAAAAGTGTAAAAAAAATTATAAGAATGCTTGCTAATACGGATAATTTTTCAACTAGACTGGACAGTTACGAATTTACAATAACTTCATCTGAATTTCTCTCTCACACACTCTCTGTGTGTATATATTATATATATATATATATATATATATATATATATATATCGAAGGGCAACAATTAAATGTAAACATACCGTTGCACAAACGTTTTAGATTCCTTCACTTAAAGTTTTTATGCAATTTTTTCACTAAACGTTTTATGCAAAGTTTAATTATTTTTATTTCACTAATTATAATTAATTTTTATTTCAAAATATAATTATTTATATTTCACTAAAAGTTTTTATGCAAAGTTTAAAGCAATCCATTGATCGTTTTGCTAAGCTATTTTATGAAATTTCAAAATATTATTAGAAATGCTTGGAAAAGACTCCGCTAATTCATCGAAAATACTAAGACTCCAAACCAAAATGATATAAATGGTCGTTGATCAGCAAAAAATAAGATTCACCGTCGTTAGACTATGAAAACAGATATTCAAATATTCAAAAATTATAATTTCACAAAAAGGCTTTTCCATTAACTTAAAACTCATAAAAATTGCACTTTCAATGATAGCACTTTCATCTTTACACATTAATTAATATTTAATATGTAGATAGATATTAATTAGATTAATTAGATATTTACTATTTTTTTTTAATTTAACACACACTTTGTTACAATATTTTTAATGTTAGGATGAAATTCAAACTCATCTGTCAAAACATATAATACTGGCAGAAACTCGTGAGTGAAAGTTAAGATTAAAAAACTGTTTTCTTTGGGCAACAACTTCGAAGTAAGATTTCCACTTTTACCTTTATTTTAAACAATATATGCACTCTAATTTATACATATACCTGTAGTAATTTGCAGTGAACTAATTCGATTAAATTCATGTTTTTCAATCATATTAAATTAGAAAGTTTAATTTTTTTTTTTTTTTTTTTTTTCATATTAAGCATTTAACAGCCTAAAAAGTCGATAATCAGTGCGAACAAGCTGGTCGCCAAAGGCAGTTAGTTTTAAAAATATGGCTGCAATGTAATTCTCAGACCCATATATATATATATATATATATATATATATATATATATATATATATATATATATATATATATATATATATATATATATATATATATATATATATTGAGAAAACTTACGAGCAAAGATATTTCTAAATAAATTACAAGAAGGGGAAAAAAATCTGAAAATTAGGCTTCCTAAAAGCAGGTTAAATTTGAAACTTTTTGAAAATTTCCAAAAAATGTAAGCGAATTCGAAACTCTCCCATGAGCTCTCTTAACTTTAGGCTTATATTTTATACTTTATAATCTCATAAGTTCGTTAAATACAAATTTATTTCCGCTGGATAAATTATACACAAAATATAGAGCTTTTGCTCCCTTTTACCGCTGTGAAATTTCCAAGTTTTTAAAATAACAGTTTGCACATGATCGAGATTTTGAGAAAGTACAAAATTAAAGTTCATATTATATTTAAAAGTTCAGATCACAGCTAAATATAAACAGCTGTGGATTTAACAATTCAGAATTAATATTTAAATTACGTATTAGATCCTTAATGATTAGACATATTTTGGAAAGCACGTTTCAAAATATTGATTTGCCATTATGCTTTAACTAATAAGAAAAAAAGTAATAAGTTATAGTGATATTCTGAAAGAATCACACGAAATGAATTACAATGTAACAAAAAAAAAAAAAAAGAAAGAAAGAAAGCGAACTTCAGAATACAGAATGATACAATTCATGATCATTATAATATACCAAATTCATTACATAGTTGAATGCCCGAAAACGTAAAAAAGAAACTTCCCGAGTTCGAACACAGAGATTGGAATGATTCCAAACAAGGAAAGATTAAAAATATGTATCTTCGCCAGATGCTTTCTAAAAAGAACGCAAATATGGTAATTTCTTTTAATATTTAAGGTACAGCCAATGAATGCCCCAAGACTGCATGAAATTTACATCACTCTTTTATATTGTATTCAGATTATACCTTTCACTAAGAGCTCAGAGATTAAGGAAATTATTACAGAAAGTTTATTTTTGTCGGTTTAATCAGAGGTTCTTAACCCTTTGCACTCGGATGGTGCCTCGCACTCACCATTCAAGAAGGTGCATCATTTTGATGTTTTATTTATTGTTCAATTCTTATTGTTAAAAACGCCTACAGAATGGTAAAGAGACGTACATTGATTTTTTCGGAGAAATTCAACTTAAAACAATTATATAAATATTTATTTTTTGGTGCAATAAACAAGCCCATGTATTGACTGAATAATTATGCATCGAATTACTTTTCCGAGTGAAAAGGGCTAAAATTCTAAAATTTCAAATGTATATACAGCCATAAAAATATTTTCGGATTAAAAAAATGGGAGTACTTTAATAAATCTTCACAATCAAAGAAAATATTTATATTATTTAAATATATTTGTAGCTGAAAAAATTGCGTCCTAACAAAATATAAATTGTTAGCTGTCTTCTTGACCAGCTAGCTATATTAACAGCATTAATCTAGCCTTACCTTATATATAATTATTATTTTGTAAAAAAATTGCTGTTTTGTACAATACTACTTTAAATTAAATTTAAATAGTAAATAAAGAGCAGTATGATTGATTATTAATGTCTGCATGTTGGCAAAATTGCTTCAGTTATGAAGGCTTGGGGTGGGTGTTCGGCCAATATTTTATTTTGCGATACCTCTCGATCTTAAGAACGGTGAGGTAAGGGTGGGCAGACAATTACTGATGACATATCTAGGGATAAAAAGCTTTCGCACGAAATAATAATTTCCGAAACCGACACAGCAGTCGTAGCTGGAAGAATGTCACGATTTTTTGCCATACAGAATTCGAATGAAGTTAGAAACATCATTCGAAAATATAGTGGTAAAGGACAAGTAACCATTGATGGCATATTTAGTGTCATAAACTTTCACATGAAACAAAAATGAGCGAAATCAGACTAGTGTTTTAGGCTGGGGACTCGTTATTGGCTTTCTTCATTTTTTTTTCAAAGATATAGAGTGATATTAACAAAGGATAATTAAATATTAAGTTTTATTACTGATAAAGAATACTGAGAGGTAAAAGAAAAGAAGCCGAAAAAATTGCCGAAGTAAATTCTATAGTTTTCAACTCGTTTCAATATTAAACCCCAGATTATAAGTCTCTAGCAAACGACCAACGCGGCCGCAACCATGAATGTCAGTTTAACCCTTTAAAGGGCCATTTTTTTTCTAGTCATATTATGTTAAAATATTTTAGACTTGAAATTAGAATAAGAAAAGGAATTCATTTAGCTTATTAGATAAATTTAATTTGATTCATTCATTAATTTGGTTCATTAATAATTAAGTAAAAAATCAAGACACATCATTTTGTGTAAGATAAAGAACTGAAGCATCTAAGTTTCTGTCTTTCTAAAAAAAAATTGTCAGAACTGATGCCAATCTACATAATTTCATACAAAGATTGATAAATATGGTGGGAAGCATACTTCCCACGGCCCTAGAAAGGGTTAAGGAAGTTGCTTTATATACGAAACGTATTATCCATCTTATGAATATAAAAATCAATAAAAATGCATCTGAATAAAATAAAAAAGATTAAGATAAAGTTTTAAAGAATTGCCCTTTTACATTCATTTTGAATATTAATTTCATTTTTTTTCCTAAAAACTTTACTACCAAAAAGTAATGTTACTAGAGGTACGACTGTCATAGTTTAAGAAACTGTATTTTAGATGTGCCGGTGTAGGCACTGGTTTGGTGGAAAGTATATTCATAGAAAAAATGATTTTCTTAACTCACAAGAGTAATTTGTAAGAGTAATTCAAAGAGTAACACAAGAATAATTCAAATAATGTATTGAGATTTTAATCCAAGGTACTATAATTTTGATAAGGCGTGCTTCAACAATTTTTAAAGCAACATATTCAGCACTGCCAGAGACGCTTCTGCTCGAAAACCAATGAAACTTTCGTTTCATAAAGTGGTTAAATTATGGTGGTTTATTTTTCAAAGAACTGGCCTCAGAAGAGTGGGGTTTATTTTGACATTTTTTTTATGTATATTAGTAACAAAAAATAAATATTTCTTCCCTTCTTTTGGGGGAGGTGGGAGGTTTAACACCCCTAAACATCCGACCAATCCTCTCTCCTCCTCCTCCTCCTGAATATAAAATACGTTCTGAATCGAAATTCAGAAAATATAGTTACTTTAAAAATCACTATTCATCTAGTGGGAAAATAATCTATAAAATTATAATAAATAATAAAAAGGTGGTTGAGGGGAGAGGCAAGAAGTGGTTTCTCATTTTGAAGGTCTGTTATTGGCGTAACCCTTTATGGTTACGACACGCGACGCGGACACAAGTGACCTCCATTTTTCATGAATTCCAGAAGTAGAAATCGAAGGAAGTATCACATCGGAGAAGATATTTATTCATAAAAGAAATTTTTGAAAAAATGTTAACGATCTTCATACACTATAGCGCCTGATCCAAAAGATCGGGTATTGCACAACAAACTTCAACCAACGGAAATGCTTCCTTGTAACTTTCTCATATACTTATTAATATAGATTCCTCCCCCCCCCCTTACCTGCATAAAAACTGTGGACTTAAAGAAAAACCGCGAGCTCCAAGAGTGCTCAAATTTTTATTGTCAGAGATGCGTACAGAAGCATTTTATGATTCGAAATATAGTGAAAAAAAATATTCATTTTAAATCATTTTTGTCGACAGACAGAAGCCAAATTTGACATGTAACTACAATATTAGTAACAAGATCACATACAAAATTGCTTTACCTAAGTCGGCGCGTTTATTGAATTATTGCATTTACATACAAGCAAATGTACAGACCGACAAAAGTTAATAGAGTGGGTTTAAAATTCGATACATATACACATTTTAGATGTCAATCGAGTTATTTGCATTTTGAAGTTACCGTATTTACTTACAGATGAATACTTATAGATTTCTTCTACTTAAAAATATTCCGTTCAAAATTTGATTAAATATCTATACATTTGATGTGTTGTTGTTTCTTATGGCACTTGCCACGGACAAGCCCGCTGTTACGAAGACAGCGATTTAAGCCGGAGGGGGAGCGTCTCTTGTTTTTATAGTAGCGCCAACTAGGGCCAAGAGTACGACTCTGCTACTCACGCATCACTCATTCGCTTGCACAACCCCTTTTTACAGGAGGGCACATTCACACATCTCACAGATAGAACAACGGAAGAACAACCATGCCCAAACCGGGACTCCCAGATCACGGGGAAGACGCACTCCCCTATGCCAGGTTGCCGGCATACATTTGATGTAAAAACCACAAACCAAACTTCACAGGCCAACTTAATTCCAAATACGAGTAATTCGTGTTTATAGATAGACGAAATTCTAAAAATATCCTTTTCAGGGAAGTCCTAAAAGAAAAAATTCAACAAAATCACGAATTCGAATTTTTTTAAGATTACAATTTCTTTTCGTATATAAGAAAATAAAAACAGTCGACGAAGAAAAACTCGCCTCAGTATTTGTCCAAATAATAACCAAGCGATAAATCAGCAACTTCATTACCAGATTACTTCAAAGCAATCCTTCATCCAAGAGCCCTTGAAATCTTTCTCTTGACACGCCAAATTATTTCATTTTTTTCTTTCTTTTAACTGGTTTGAACTCATCCGAATCAATGTGGGCCGGCGGTTCTCTTGGAAGTAAATCGTATTATTGGACAGCGGGGGCGAGCGCAATGATAGCGCATCAAGAGTAGTTTATGTTGTCCATTCTTCTCACTCTTTTGTTGGCGATCGTTTTTCAACTCGGATTGGCACGATTTCCATAAGAATAGCCGACTTTCCATTTCGTGAAGCCATTCTTCACCTGCCAATTCGGGGTTTTTATACCTGCCTATTCCCGTCATTGAGTGACACACACTTTCACTTATATTGTTGTTTCCTAACTATTTGAAAGCGAAGTTCCCGACAATCACGAAAGATGGCGTTTCTCAGACTTTCACTCCATACGGACCAGATGGAGGTCGATAATATTGAAAGATTGAATACAGTTTGACTTTTATAATACTAAACTTTCGTATGTAGATTTCATACTTTATATTTATCTTTTTCTATTCAAATGCATATATGTTTATTTTTACATACATAGGATATATAATACTTTTCATATATAAGGTGACCTCCTTACACTGACATTTGGTTGCGGCCATACTGGTATTTGCTAAGGATTCATAATCTAGGGTTTAATCTTGAAGTGAGTTGTTTTTATGTTATTGTTTATTGTTATTGTTGTAAATTTTTATTCTTGAGCGGTAAAAAAAAGTTAAATTCGAGCTTAAAATTCTTAAACTTAGTTACAATTTGATTTGATTTGATCCAAGAAAAAAAGAAAGTATTTTTCAGTGTCACTAAATGGAGGCTACTCAATGTCAGTTTAGGGAAACACAGAACCTGTAAGAAAATCGGTGGGAATTCCAACCGCTAAATCAATTCACTTTTGGCTTTTTGGATTACATAACGATTTGAATCCATTAAACAAGGTATACTTGTTATTTTTTTAATTAAACAAAAACTGGTTTATATTTTTGTAATTACACTCTATAAACAAATATGTTACTTTTACCCTGTAGAAAAACAATGTGTAAATGAACATGAGATAAGCCTTAAAATGAAAAGTGCATTTTCATGATTCAGACGCAATGTATATTTCATGCAAGGTAACTGAAAAAGTGACGGACCGTTATTTTACTGTCTTCCAATTTAAAACAAGATAATTTTAAGACACAAAACTCTAAACATGCACTTATGAGCATCAATCCTTGAAAGAAAGTCAAGATCGGGAAATAATTATGTCGCGAATGGCATCACGTCAAAAAGTAAGCACAATATCAAAAATTGTCATTTCTTGTCCCTATAATAGATACGAATCAGCTGCTCTTTGTTCTACAGTTTTTATGAGTCAGTTCTAAAGCTGTGCACATAAATGCTATAAATTTCAAACTATTAATGACAAAGGCACTTTATTAACCCTTTGCGGTCGTTTGTCTACTCTCGGCCACTAAGGCATTTTTACCGTTCCGGTCGTATGTCTGCTCTCTGCCACCACAGCAAAGAGATTTACTAAATTTGTATCGTATCGTCGTATCTTAATCTCCATTTAGGATATATCAGTTTACACTTTCTACGAAAAAACAGAATGGGCTAAGGAACTTATTCACGAACCAGTACGGTGCTTCTACTATTTTGTGATAACGAAACCTAATATTAGTAGAGCCGCCTTTGACTCGCCATGCAAGACGCCGAAGCGAGTCAGTTGCATCTCGAACGTAAAGAAATCGACAGTCTTTGGAGATACTTCGTAAAATTCAAAGTAATATGCTACAAATTCTTTTTAGTGTCATTTGGCATTCTCGCTTTATAAGATATTTCAAAAATAATATTCCAAAATGGCAAAAAGAAAGTTACCGAAAGAAGTGTACAGTGAAATTGAAACCAGCGATGACGAATCTTATTTTGACCATTTGAACACTGACTCTGATATTGCAAGTGATACCGTGGAGTATCGTCGAGATCAGGAAGACCATCGTCCTTAGATAAAGACTTAATGGCAGATTAAATACATTGCGGCACTGTCAAGACGTCACGAGTACAGATTGCGCCTATTCCGACAGAAAAATCAAGGAGGAAGACGCCAAACGAATTATTTTTGTAACACTAGTCATCGAAAACCAGGACTTTGAGACTGTTTTCGAATATAAAGCACAATAGCTAATTATAAACTATAATTTTTACAATAAAACATTGCATTAAAACATATTATGTTTACAATATCGAAGTATACAAAAGAATGAATAAGTTGTATTTTTCCTTCATAATCTTGCATACTCTAGATCATTGCTCGTTCAGGGAAATTAATTCCGACCATTACGATACCCATGTCCAAATTTAATACGACCGCAAAGGGTTAATTATATTTATTCAAAATAAAAATAAATTTATTCCAAGAAATAAATGATAAACAAATCTTTCAATAATAATAACAATTATAGAATTGAGATCATCTTTCATAGCGTGATAATTTTATCAAAAATCGAATGCTCCCTACATGATGAAGTCACACTCACATGATAAGGTCATCTAGTGAATTTCACCTCATCTTAAGAATGATGAGGTGGAACATTAGATGTCTTTTCATCTTTTAACAAGTGCTTTAGATTCCAAAATAGGAAATTCCATTTCATGAATTCATTTCTTACGCATTAAAAGTCAATGCACATAAAACTACTCGCGTGAGTTAATCCTAACAAAGTAGCGTTTCTCGTGAACTTAAAACAATTACCCAATCGCTTTTTTTAATCTTGTTTCACTTATAAATAAAGCATATTGACGTGTTAAAAAAATAGAATGCAGCTCCCCCCCCCCTCCACTTCCTTAAGCAAAATCAACGATCTTCTTTAATAAACACAATGAGACTTCCTTTAGAATAAATAATGTAACAGAAACATTTTAAATTAACTGTTGCAAAGATTTTGTCTAGTCTTAAAATAAAACAGGATTCAAATGTAAATGAAAGCTTTCTCGGAAACAAAAGAGTGTTTAAAAATTCTTTTATCGAATGGAATCAAAAACAATCGAATGTTACAAAAAGCGATTAGTTTTCCTTTTAAGAGAATAATGTGTATATGCATGCAGGAAATGTCGCGTTGTCGTCGCGAGCCGGCAAATTTGCAAACGATCTGGGTTATTCACCAAGAGATTCCGCCTAAAGATGACATAAATAACAATTTTCGCGGTCGGCGTTGAATATAGGTTAACTGTAAACCGCGCGGCACAGACGTCTGGATTCCAGTTGATTTGCACACGGCTGCGGGTCACGCATTTTGCGATTATGATGACTTCTCAGGCGATTTCCGGAGTGAATTGAGTAGTATACGATCGCTTTTGTTTTTAGGAACCTATTCATAAATCGTTTGGTCTGTGGTATTAGACAGAGGTAATGGAACTTCCTGAAAAAAATCGTTTTACGTAAAACCAAATGTACATAAAAAGTTATATTTTTGAAGGTGTATCTAGCTGCGGTTTTTGACAGAAGCAGCTTCCAGGAAAGATCCCACCGCAGAAACTCTTAAATATCTCTAAATTCCCTTAATTGGTTCCCATAATTTTTAATATTCGACAAAGTGTTTTTTTTTTTGTTTGTTTGTTTGTTTGTTTCCCTGTCTAAGCAATGAAAGAAATAAATGACTAGTAAGGACTTTTCATGAAAATGAATTTAAACATCACTCATAAAAATGACTAAGAATTTGCAAACATTGCAGTTTCCAATGGCAATACAGGAAAAAGGGTTCTTTTTTTTTTTTAATTTACTTTCCCTTCTCTTCATATTCCTTTTTCCCACGTGACATAAAGAAAGGGAAATTATTCTATTTTGAGCCAGATAATAAAATATTCTAGTTTTGACACCGAAATGAAATACAAAATTAGGTTTTTGCTTAAAAATTTTGCGTGTCTTTATGTTTTTATAAAAATAATTCCTAAGAATCATCTTGTCATGCTTTAACGCATAATATGATTTATAAGCAAATCAAATGGTTGAGGTAGGTCGATTGAAAAAAAATGTTTATCTAGTAATCAAATAAATAAATTTATAAAAAAAAACAAATTCTATGATTCATAAAATAGTATATTAACATAATTTGTCTAGTATAATCAGTTAAATTTCTTTTTGTTTCATTATGATCATTTAGTTTTTGTTTTATTACAGTTACAGCATAAATATATATCGTAAATATCGAGCATCTGCTTAAATAATATTGTGTACATACATGAGCATCATGCTGTCCTGAGAAACATACTTTTCATAAAGTCACTAAAATAAAAATAAGATAATAATAATTTATAATCATTAATTTGTTGTCTGAATTAAAAATGCATTGCGTTAAAATGAAACAAAATTGATCAGTTCATTAAAATAAAGCTTATTGTTTAGTTTAATTATATTAACGTCCCGGTTTAATGCAACACTAGGGCTATTTTGGGACGGACCTCATAATTTTGAACCGCGGTCAGATGACGAGGACGACACCTCAGCTGGCACCCCCTCTCCAAATTTCCACACCACACCAGCGGGAGGAAGTTTGGTCTCGGCGGATTTAACGTGCACCAGATCTGTTTGCAAGACGGTTCTTCGGTAGAATCGGATCGCGAATCTGAAACTCACCGGTTCCGAAGCCGAGACCTTACCACCAGGCCACCGCGGCCTTCCATTAAAATAAGGATTTCATCATGAATCCTATCTAGGCTCACAAAATGACTACGTTCCGCCACTAGATACTGCATACATCTTCTGCACTTAATTCACATCCACGTGGCATGTGTCAAGAGTGTCGCGTCAATTAAACTATTAGTTCGGCAGAAAGAAAAAAGAAGTCAAGTCACATTATATGCCAACGGGCTGCAATATGTTAAATAACATACGGAGTTCATATACCATATGACTTCCGTATCGCACTTATAACGGTTGACCGCTAAAGCACAACTAAATAAATTCTTCCTATAATACATAATTATTCTCTGATTCAGGAAAACTTGAAATAAAAGCTTTTTATCTTTATAAAGGAAATTAATATTAAATCAATAACTGAAATACGTTCAATGAAATGTAGGATAAGTGAACGTGATTTCCATAAAACGGAAGTTGTAATCAGAAAACGACAGATATACAGTTATTTTGCTCTAACGAAGAGCATTCAATGTATTACCGTCCATTTCATTTCAAAGTATATGCACGCATACACACAAATCGTTAGAAAAGTGTTGTACAGATTAAACAAACATCTGGAAATGTGCAACTTTCTATTATCTATCACAATCTGAAACATATATTCCATTGTTAAACAGTGTCAGAGATGATACGAAAGACATTTTTTTTTCCGACAGTAAGGCGCTTCATTAAACAGTCTTTCACATGACTGTCGTTTTCTATAAACAATGCCTGCCCTTATGTAATCAAAACATATTTATCACTTTGAAGTCAATTATAATTGCTGAAATAAGACGGCGTTCTTCGTTCAATTATTTTGAAATACCGATTCGTTTTCAATTACAACAATGGTAATTTTCCAATAATGAAACACTTATTTCAAAATTTGCTGACAGTCTTTCATCCTTTTCCAATCTACATCGCTAATGAGCAAATTATAGACAGTGATAAAAATCAATCACCTTTCCCATCTACTAGTATCATTAACAATGCAATCATCAACATTGATTTTCAATAATAATTGCACTGATATCTAGCCGTCACTTTTCTTTTAAAGTTATATATCAACAAGGATTAGATATAAAATTGAATCCGATGTTTAGTAATACCTCTCTCAAAATAAGATCGGTACAATATTTAACTTTGGTGTCACATCGCTTTAGATGAAAAGAAGGGGACGGGGGCAGTAAATACTAAAATTAAAATATAGCTTTTCTATTGAAATCTGAGAGTGTACCTCAATGTAAAAAAGATTTCAGTTTATTTAGCTTTAACTCTAGTAATTAGACAGCTGTCTTGGCTAAGCTAAAAAGTAATTTTTCAGTTGCAAAATAAATACGCTAGTAAAAAATATAAAGACCATGAAATGATAATATCAACACTTAATCAAATATAATTGGTAATATTTCTATATATTTCATTACGTTTACTAGATACGTTTACTATTGGAATATTCATGAAACTGAATATGTGCTTCAGTAATATTGAGTACACATGGGAATATCGGGCAGTCTGACGTTATAATAGATATAAAAAAAAGGTAATAAAAAATATTGATTTAAATAAAATCACTACCATGTTAAGACAAAAATATATTGAATTGTGAAACTAACTTCGCCATCTTAATAAAAGTACATATATAGATCCACTTAGTGGTATCTATGTCTCCCCGTATCGTTAGTAAATATGACCTGTCAAGCTGTTAGTTGTTCGAGTGGATTATGGTTTCTGCAAAGAATTTTGTTTAGTTGAGTAATATATTCTTTGACAGATTAAATGTTGAGGTCAGTGGATGACATCGTTCCAGATAGTATACCATGGGAACATAACGATGTATAACATCTGTAATACATTTATCAGAAGTTAAAATTATTATATCAAAATACCATTTTTTGGTAAAGGTTCAACGGATGAATAGATTACAGAATTCAACTTGATTCAATGAATCTTTTTTTTTATTTAACATAATTAAGTGCAACGAAAATGAAAGTTGTTGTTTTACATGATTATTAATGAACGTTTAATTAACTGCTTAAGGGAACGAGCGATTAAAAAAAAAATATTATAAATAAAAGAATAAATGAAGGAGCAAGGAGGTCAATCCCAAGTCAATTGATTACTTTTCTTTCTAATTAATACTAAAAACTAAACTGTTTCCTTTTAAATCTAAATCTTATAAATCTTTCTGATTAATCAATGAATAGGCTCCATTTTGTTAAATCGGTTTGAAATTTTTTCCCCTTGTTATTAAAAAAAGAAACAATCACTCCAAAGCAACTAATATCTTTAAATTAATTAATGAATAAAATAATTACAATCCAAACTAAATAAATTGAAAATGTAATTTCCGGATTAAAGGCTCAATATATAAAACAATAACCCAAATATTTAACGGTTAAAAATCATAGCGGAAACAGCGTGAGAGAGTTTGAAATACAGTCGATACAATTTCCATATAAATACATAAAAAATGCATGAGATTTTTCACTTATTTCTTACAGTAAGCATTGCAAGCTTAACAGAGAAGAAAACTAGGCGCATACTTTACTTTTCTTAAATAGAATACGAACTCAGAATTCACTGATAAGTTTACTGTAATGAAATAAAATTTTACTTTTCAATTGTCCAACCAGGATGAACCAAGAATTCAAATCTTCATTTAAAAAATAAATTACCAAGCAAGATTAATGCACGAAACCACGCAATTCAATAATAAATATCTTCTGCGTAAGAACGAGGATAGCTGAATATATTAACTTCATTCAGTAGTAACAACAAACAAAGTTTATGGACAACAGAGGTAAATCACTAAGATAAAATAAAGATCACCATTTAAAAATAAAATTCAAGTCTTTCAATCTTTTATTTTAAAAGCGAAACTAAAGAAGAAAAAAAATTAAAAAGAAAGTGTGAAAAGAAAGGAAATTACTGTAAGACACCTCGACCTGAATACCAGCATCACTGCTGCATTATCTGAGGAGAAATTGTGTAAAAATAAGCACGTTATTGAAAACAACAACAAAAACAACAAGAGGCACTTCTGAGCGAGTCAGTGAACTGCGTTGCTACTACGCTCTCATTCAGCAAAACTCATCCGCAGCAGACGACCGGCCGTCATCTGCAGGGAGAGGAAGAAGTGAAGTGAAACTAGAAGGGAGAAAAAAGACCTCACTGCAAACCATCAACTGGAGAAGAATTAAAGGGCATACCACGATAATCAATGTTCGAATCGTTCCGATTTCGCTCTGCTGATTGCATTGTGCTGAGAAACGCTATTGCCAAAATGTTCGAGGTAATTCTAAAACAAAATTAATGTGGGCAAATAGCAGACGATTTTTTCAATGCAATTCTAAAAGTCCGATAAAAGTTTAGCTTATTTTAAGAATACGACCTTTCATGATTGAAAATAATGGGACAAGAAAGAATTAAAAGCAGAAGCTATGTTAAAACAAATTAGAAATAATACAAAAATGCATTGTAAAATAAATGGAAAAAATGTGTTGTGGACGAAATATAAAGGCAATAGTGATTGAATAATTGTTTACAAGTCATTCACAGATTCATGTTTTATCATTATTAACTATACAAAATCTCATAGCTAAATAAGCAAGATGGTTCAGAAATTTTTTCAATCAAAATGTGTTTATCCATTTTAAAATAATGATTAAAATCTATTTATAAAATATTTTATTTCTATACATGATAAAATTCTTTATCTATAAAATAAAATATCATTAAATCAGGTGCTCTAATAGCCAAACCACTTCGTCTATATCTACTAAATTAGGCACATATGTACCTTGGTGAGGAAAAAAAAGCAACTCGGGGATTTTTTGAATTTGAATTTAATTATTTAAAAATTAAGTTAAGAATTTTGTTATTTGCGGCGATAACTTCAGAAAATATTGAAACAAAAATGAATGAACAAAAATGAATTTTACATCGTTTGAAAATTTACAAAATTGTATAATTCGCAATTGCCAATATTTTCTTATGAACGACACCAATTTAAATGTCGTATAATTTTCTTTTAGACATTTAGGCATTTTTTTTTTAATATCCTTTTGCCAAATTTCCAACAATTGGTAACGTTTTTCATTGCATTACGAAATATTTAACGCGTGCTTTGTATTCTATTGTTGAAAAATAAAGAAAGAATCTATTTACTATCAATATAGTTTACAAAATAGTTCTTATGAACAAAAAAAGGTAAAATTACCATACCGCGAAACTTAGAATATGAACGAACCAGACATTTACGTTTTTAATAGCGCTATGATGTCATGGGACTAATCTCCATTAAAAAAAAAATCCTGTATATAATAAATATAACGGAAATAGTGAAATTAACAATATAGTGAGTGTATTGCGATTTTCTAATGAACTGCCTGGTTTTAAATAAAATATTTTTAATCTACACAAACACAGCTACGCTACAAAATTTACAAACACACATAGACAATTAGGTTAAAGTAAACAGTATAGTGGAGGGATTCCACCGTTTCCAACAGAAAGCATTCGGCGTTAGCGCAAGGGTTGCGCATAGGAAAAAGTCGACCTCAGGATGCAGGTCTCCCGTTCAACTGTTTGTCTGTAAACGCCACAAGGGGACGCTCTCTGCTCAAGGGGGAAAAGAGGTGCTACAACAAAGCTTTATTGCCGGACTATTTGATGGAATCACGGATATGAAGTTACATCTAAAAGATGTATCTGAAATTAAATCTAGACAATGCTGTCAGGAAACCAGCTGGTCGTCAAAGACGACTAAATAGCAATACACTTATATAAGGGAAAAACCTTAAAAGGGCATATATATTTATAAAAGAAGAAAATAATGCGTTTCTTCAAAACACTTTTTTTTAGTTAGAAATACATCAAAGTGATATTTTAAATAAGGTAATGTTCACTACTATAAAAATATATTTCGTACGACAAAAAAAAAATCATTGATATTCTTATTTATTCATAATTACAAAAAGCAGACAGACAAATTGTATCGCCAAAATAAAAAAGATACAAATTTGTTCAATCAATATTTTCTTTCCCTAATGAATGTTCATATTTGATTACAAAAAGTAGTTGAATAACGAAAAAAACCATAGATAATTCACAGTTTTTTAAACATTATTTTCCATGTTGAAGCAAAATACGATAGATAATTCATTTGTAAAAATAATAATTCAATTTTCGGACATTTAAAATTCTATCACTAATCAAATGAAATAAAAAAAAAACCCGTATTTAAACACCGAGTAAAAAAATCCCCTACTAAACTGAAACACAATTTCTCGCTAATTAGCATTTAATTTCCATTGTACTCGGCCAGGAAATTATATAAAAAACTCGCCGAAGTACCAGAAAGATCACAATGCATGTGTCACCAAACATTTACCAACACATTCAACGGAACTCAGCCTTGGCTCTTAATCTAGATTTTATTTAGCTGCATGTCATCAGCTGTTCACTACAAACCCGAAAACATTTTGCCATTAATAAAAACAAAACAGACATTAATTTTAAAAAATAATAACACTTTACAAATTACAATTATTTCAAACAAACAAAAATCTTGGTTAATATTATATTTTCCCAGACATCAGCAGAATCACTAAATGGACAAGAAGTAGGGTTCAAGATAAACTTATTGCACGGGTGATTTGTAAAATGATCATTACTCCAAGTTTTCTTCACAAGTTCAATCTCTCAGACAACCCTTTGTGCGTCAAATGTAACGAAGACAACGGCATTTCCCACATCTTGTTAAAATATTCAAAATGTACAGTCTACAGAGATGCGCTCTGTAAAAAACTCAACATCGAACAGCAAAAGATTTTTTTTTTTTTTTTTTTTTTTTTTTTTTTTGTCTCAAGCTTTCGACAAGCAAACATCATCTAACCATCTTTATTCAAGCCCTCGAGCATTTTGATATCCATTAACTGTAACTTTTTCGCTCCTATGGGAAAACAGCCTTTGTCGCTATACCCCTCACTGTTTATATTCAAGTTCAATCTTAGATATTGTTTATAGATTCTTTAACAGCAAACAAATAATTATCATGACTAAGAATTCCATATCTTCCATCACTAAAAAGCTCTTTATAAAAATGAAAACTTAAGAGTAAAAAAAAAATCATTTGATTATCTATGAATATTAAATATTATGAATACCATCTTTTTATTCAAAACGGTAGAATTTGGTGCATTTCAGATCCAAGCAATAACAAGCAAAAGAAAGAAAGAAAGAAAAAAAGAAAAAAAAACTTCAACTGGGAGTAGGAGAGGTGGCCTAATGTTACAAAATAGTACAATCTCGTTTTTCGGAATGTAAATAAAAACGAAATCGAACATGAGGTATTTAGTTCTCAAGAAGAAGAAATTGCGGATCATCTTCCGCAGAACGTTTTGTCAGACATCGACGAAGCGTGTTCTTCAGAAATTCGAAAAGGACGTCTTTTTTTACCGATTTCAAAGCCTCAAGGTCTCCGGGCAATTACTTTCCATGTCACTGCAGCAGACACTAAGAGGATCACAAAGAACTCGAGCATAAATAGCTCCAGATAGGAGAAGAAAAATTCTTATTTCACGTCATGCCGGAAGAAGCTGATAAATAAATACTCCACCCTCGCCAATCGAATTTTTTACGACGTCCCATCACTGCGACGTAATATAAATACATCGCCGGCCAGTCAGCAATTTACCCGATTAGCATCCTGTTTTGAATTTAAACGAAGGTTAGTTTGTTTCTGACTAAGTAATTTTGAACCATGATCAGATAATGAGAACAACATCTGAGCCTTTATTCCACTTTTCATACATAAATTATTTCAGAGAATTGCAAAGCAATTTTTCTGAAAAACGGACAATAGCTAAATATGAAAATGAGATATCAGACTATGGTCTTCTAATTAACAGGAATAGGACGAAAGGAATATTAAAGAACCTTTCACTTGGCGACTTCCGCAGGAAAGGCTGAATCCCTCTTCCACCCCACCCACAATTACAAATCACCATGTTTTGTGAGGTATATATTTAGGTCAGAAATTAATGAAGACATTTCAACAATAATGCGATGTGTTTCTTTTTGTTACGGCTAAAGAAATATGAAAGCAAATATGTTACGGTAAATATAAAAATCATAGATTGATTGATGTAAGTTTTCTCTGCTGCAAGAACCTTTTCTAGGATATGTAACACCGAAAACAAGTTTAATAAAGAGGATTAAGCTAAAATGATAGATCGAAGATAAATACAATAACAAATTACAATTAAGTAATCTTATGTAAATGAAACGACAAAACAAGGTGCGATCGTTTCCATGTCACTTCCCTATGCCAATCAGAAGCGGGAGATGAAAGAGTTAAAGGGATAAGGGCTCTTTATACAGCACTTATTTCTTTCCTCTTATTTACCCCCACCACCACCACCACAACTCACTTTTCTGCGAACAAATATCACCAGCAGGACGTTTGAACGAAGACAGCAGGAACAATGTGCAACAGAATCACACACTAACTCATCTTGGAGGAAATCAAATGCCAACCCTGTGATCATCCAGCCCTAATCCGAAACTTTGTCACAAAGGCAGCAAAATAATAATTATATCCGAACTTCCAAATTACATTTGATTAATTTTTTGAGAAACCTCACAATTAAATTACTGATTAGTATACATTTTCAAATAAACTTGAAGTCAGTGATCAAATAACACAAAATTAAGACTGCGTACCGATTTTTTTTTTCTTAGATCTGGAATCACAGGACTGTTCTGATGATATAAAGCTAAGGTCTAATGAAGAAGAATGCTGTTCGGATTGTTGTTTTGTCCTTCAAAATTGCACACCACACCATGGAGGCGTGTCTGAGCCGATTTATTATACATCGAATCAACATATACAGTGGATCGTCGAAGGTATATGGTATAGATCCTAGGATTCCCTTATCCGAATTCTAGTCTATACTCTAGGTATATGGTATAGAGCCTACGATTCCCTTATCCGAATTCTAGTCTATACTCTGAGTCGTAAATAGAAACTTGGGTGTCGGGGGGGGGGGGGGGGGACAGCAGATGACAATAACTAGTTTTAGATTATCCTTGAGGGGTATAATACCTATTGCAATAGTTCTTATAGCAGGGTTTCGAAAAAATGTCTGTACATTTTCCTGATCATGATTTCAAACCTCTCAATTACTGATTTGTAAACATTTTTAAACTAACTTCAAATCATTCACTAAATCAGAAGCGGGAGATGAAAGATAATTATTGACAAGAGTTGCTAAGGTAGGCCCTTTCCATTTCTCATATTTGTCGTTTCCACACTTCATTTCTCTTTTCAAACTTCCACTCAACAAATACCAACCACGAGGACGTTTGTACAACAGCAAAAACAATGTGCCAGTATAGACTAATACTGGGTGAAATTAAATGCAAACTGCAATGGTTCTTATGACAGGACTTCAGGAAAATTTCTGTACATTTTCTTAATCATGATCACAAGAGAGCCTATTTGAAGAAACCTAAAACTACCCTTCGTTCAAAACTATATATACGTATAATACAAATGCTTTGGAAATGAGCAGGCAGAAGATTTTTTTTTTTTTAATGACAGCTTTATTTTTCTTCATGATGATTAAGAAAAAATTTCACTTTTTTTTTTATGTGTTTCTCTGATGTGTTTAGAATTATTCTGTATTCTGAATTTCGCATTTTTTTTGTTTTGTTTTGTTTTGTACTATTACATTGTAATTGATTTATTGTGATTCTTGAGGTATCGCAATAAAAAAGCATAAACCAGAATAATAGCAAATCAGTATTTTCGAAACGTACCCTTCAAATAATGTTTAACCATTAAGGACATAATGCGCAATTTAAAAATTATTTTTGAATTTTTAAAGCCACAGCCGATAGTTCAAAACCAGTTTCTTTGTTAAATCCAAGACCAGTAGGAGAGTGGCCAGGCAATTTATCTCAAGTCTTCTTCACAAGTTAACACTTAGAGTTACCCAAGATTTTTTTTTTTTTTTTTTTTTCTTGTTTCATTTTCACCCACAGATTTCAAAATTTTCATGTAATGCTATTTTTTATTTAAAATTAATTACCTTATATATCAACCTTCTCTGGTGGTTTGTATTTAGCTTTACTCAAATTATGAATGTGAAGAATTATCTCGCATTTCAAAATTTGTGGTTGGATGGAATGGGCATAGCACAATAGTTGTTGCGTTTGCGGTTTATCATCAGAAAGAACGCTTCGTAACATTTTTCACTCAACTTAAGTTGCCATTTGAATAAAAAAAATCCACGATGATAATTAAATTATTGATTATTGGTCTATTTATAAAGTATCTTGATTGCTATGTTGGATTACACCTGAATTTCCTTTACATTAATTGGCATTGATCCAACGAATTTTATCTTAATAATGTTTTCTAGAATTTCACTACGCGTTCAATTTTAACCCTTTAGATACATTTGACATATCAGAACGTTCCGTAGTTGTTAGAATTTATGTTTCCATTTTATTTACTTATTGTAATTCTAATTAGCTTAAGTCACCTTAATATCATGTAGCAGTATATATTCCGAATAATAATAAATAAATGACTCCTTACGTAAAAACTTCTGTCTTTACATGCTTAAAAAAATTAAATGCGCTTCCAATACAAAAGTCGTTTCAAATAAATGTGAAGTCAAAGGGTTAATGGAATTCATTGTAATAAAAACTTTCCGCAATTGTATTTAAAAAATTTTAAATTGTCATTAATATTTGTCGATATTATTACAGAATACTAATCTACAACCCTGATTTTAAACCAAATAAACAGTTCCTTTGCTTTAAAAAAAACTGCCATTTTGAAGCCAATTTATCGGTTAATCAATGGAAGAGAAAAAGAAAGAGAAAAAAAACTGAATTTTCCCGCCATTCGCCCACTTTAGGAGCAACACACTCTTTCTTTGCTGATTATGCACCTTAAGCGCAGGGTGGTTCCAAACAGTGTCAAAGCACAGCTGTGCACATGCCAAAAAGATTTCACAGCCTCCTCATCATAAAATCGTTAAGACGTGGTCATTACGAAGGTCGAAACGGAAGACATCAATCCGAACCAATTTATTCAAAAGGCCAAGGAATTTCTCGAAAGAATTCGTTCGAATCCTGCTCTCTCAATAGAAATATAAAAGAAGTAATGACACACTTAACGATGAAAAGGCATTTTGAGAACATTTCAACAACCTTGCAAACAAAAAGTCAAAACCGATCTTGCATCACATATGTGGGGAGAAATAAAAAAACACGTTCAACCTTTAACAGCAGGCTACCAAAAAAGGCTTCTTCCAAAAAGAAAGCACATCAGGTCTTAAGTGGGATTTTTTTCCCGCCATTTCTTGTTCTTTTAACCTGGTTCAATAATTCTTTCTACCTGTTCTTGTTCTTTATATTTTGCATTTCTTCTGCTTATTTATTTAGGTTTTTTTTTTTTGTGTGTGCTGGAGGTCGTGGAAAGCAAGAGGTGGTGTGAAGTCAAGGTTGTATCCGCCGAAAGGCCGGCTCTTGTAATTAAGGCGGTCGTAAACTTTGATGTTCGTATAAAAAAAGCCGAACTATGTTGCGACTCGTGGAAAGATATACAGAAAAAAAAGAATAATTTCGTCACGAAATACAAATAAAGAATCAATTTTCAATTTCGAGTGCGAACTTCATTCAGAAGACTTTTAGAAATCCGTTTCGGTAATGTGCTTTTAAAAATGTTCGACTGTTCAAGAATTCGACATGTAAATTTTGAATTTTCAGTGCTAACCAAAGAAATGATAATTATGATGTGTGCTTATAAAAATGTATGACTGAATTCTTAAAAGTGATTAATCAGCAAATAATGTTCATATCTTACCCATTAAATATTTTACATCATTTTGGACTTTTTTGCCTCTGCTGTTCTTTTTCTTGTTCTCATTTTTCTCACATTTTATTTATTTTTTAAACATTTTTATCTAATTATTTTATTATTTAATTTAAATTTATTTTCTTCAGATAGTTTTATTGTTTTTTAATAATTACTATTTTCTGCTGCATACATATTTCTACTTCTGACTTTGGTTAGCATTTATTTATTCATACATACATTCATTCATTCATTCATTCACTTTTTTATTTATTACTTTATTTATATCTATATACGCTATTTCTTATTTTGTTTTATGTTCACTATACATTAAGTGAATTTGAGAAAAAAATTTAGAAGTGCCTACAATTTTGGTGCTCGTGCAACTAGATTATAATTATAATTCATGCAATTAAATTATAAAGCTTTATAGTAATCGCATTCACGTATATACATGCGTAATTATGTCCATAGGCAGTCAACTAGCTTACGGATTTGGATATGAATTCGACATACATACACAATTTTGGCTATAAATCTGTAAGTCACCTTTTATCCAACTAACTCGCTGTGTTTTCTTTCACCATGCTCACGGCTGAACATATCACTGAATCTTCGACCCCCCCCCAAGGCACACGGATAAAAATACTGAATGACGGGACCGCCGCAACAGCAACACTTTCGGGAACTGTGGTTGAGTCCTAAGGGCCATCACCGGCCACGGTACAATCCTTGCCGAAGGAAGTACGTCCCGTCATCGATGAGAGGAGCCAAATCCCCCACCTTTTTGTGTACCCTCCAAGGTGGCGAGATCCAATCACCATACCGGAAGCATCTCATCTTCATTTCGAGGAACCCCCCGGAGGTTTCACTTCCAAACAGACTTCCCGTAAGCAAATTTTGTCCAAAATATAATATAATATAGGTCTATAATTTAGGTTTATGATTAGGAAAGATAGCGATTTTTGAATTAGATTAATAATTATAATAATTAGGTAAGAAAAGATCTATGCCAAATTTCGTTTGTAGAATTCTTTTGTTTATATTTATATTTCATCCATCTTGCTCATAATTTTTTAGTTACATTTATGAAGCGATCAACCCCGGGGACACCTCGTAATCGAGTATGAGACGCTTCCGGCTTGGTGGTTGGTTTTCGCCGACCTGGAGGATACACGAAAAGGTGAGGATCTGGCTCCTCCCATTGATGGCGGGACGTACTTCTTTAGGGAAGGGTTATACGGTGGCCGGTGTTGCCCTTAGGACTCAACCACAGTTTCCGCCAGTGTTGTTATAGTGGCGATCCTGTCATTCAAATTTTTATTCGTATGCCTTCGGGCGGGTCGGAGAGTCAGTGCTATGACTTTACGAAGCGATCAAAAATATGTTTTTAAAACTAAGATTGCCCGAAACGTGAATTTATTTCAATATCTAGAATTCAAATATTGTTTTACGTTTACAATCTTTTCATACTTTATTTTCAAGAAAGGAAAGATACGAGTGCAGCATAGATCTTACAAAAAATGAAAAAAAAAAGCCTCCTATCATAAAGATTCTTTTAAAATCACTAAAAGTCAACAGCTGAAGCACTTCAAAGCGCAATAGAATAAACGAAAAACAAATAGAAGAAACAGGTCATGATTTCAATAAAAATACACCTTTACGTATCCAAATAATGCAACCCTCGAATCAAAGGCTGCAAAAGAAAAATGGAAAAACTTACACTACGGATTTCAGCAGCATTATTACAGATAAAGGGCATTTTGTCAATGCCAAACATATTGTACAGTCTAGCAAACACAAAATAATCTATCAATTGTTTCCACTCGCGAAACAATCCTTTCATAGGTTGAGGAAAATACGAAGAAACAATGAGGATTCTTATGAAACGGTGAAAATGCCATCGATAACATTAAAAAGTGCACCCTTCAATGAGATATCGACTCTGGGTTAAAGAAAGTGATCCAATGAGCTTCATTTCACTTAAGAAATACGTAATATTAAAAAGACATCACGGCCTAGATTTTTAATTTAAATTTAAATATATGATAGTTTTTAATAGTTTTCATTTGATGCGTGCAGTTTAATTCAGAAAATTGGATTTATTCTTTATAACAAATGCTCCATCAGGCAAAAAGGAAAAACTATACTGCCGTGAACGAGTGAGTTACCGATTTGAGGGAAATGTCACGGAGTGCTTGAACTCAAGGTTCTTAACTTCCGGATATAACAAGTGAATTGAATAATAGCATGATAATGAGATTACTTAATAAGTAGTTTCCGTGTGAGTAAGTGGGGAGAACAACAGAGTGTGAGTAAGTGATCGATATTTTTTTTATGCTAATAGTGATGGTATCAAAGACGTTGATGGTTTTTCATAAAATGTTTCGCTAGGATTAATTTGCAAATTCATATATAAGTATTTTGTTTCATGCGTCTGAATCTTCTCCATGTGTATCACTTGCATCAATGCAGGAAAAAAATTCGTAATAATGCATGGTGATTTATTGTGTTCTTCAATAATTCAAGAAGAATACAATGTAAGATTTTTTTTGGGCATTCATTCAGGGACAGTCCAATAACATTCTACCCACAATGCTAAATACATGTAATAAATTCAAATAATAATCATTTTTTAAATTAATTATTTTCTTAAGCACTTAAAACTCAAACGTAAAAACATTTGAATTTTTGAATTTCGCAGCTTCGCCACGGCACTCGAAATTTTATAACTGTAGTTTTAACTCTGTTAAATTGCACGCATGCAATTCTTTAGTTTCAGTTTCACTTTTCTTCTGAACTGCTAAAAATTTCTAGCTCCCATTGGCAAGCGAACACAGAGAGCTGCAACGATAAAATTTGACACACATTTTGTCTTCTAAAACGTAGATCTATATGAACTTTTAAACAAAATTCGCCAAAGAGTTGGCCATCCGTCGTTTTGTGCTATCAATGCATGTAAACGTGACAGTTTAAAAACGCAATAAAATTGAATAAATGAAACTTGATTTGTAATTTCATTATTAAAATTGTACTTTTGTATCAAATTATAGCTTCAATCGGTGGAGAAAAAGCCATACAAATACCACTTGGTTTATCTTTTGTATACTATAAACCAAAGTACTCACGCGCAAGTCTGTTAAAAAAAAAAGAATCTGGGCATTCGTGGCATTTTCGGCCTTGCACAAAATTTGTATGCTAAAGGATCTTTATTAGGAAATATGCGAGAAAAGTTTTAAATAGGTCACTTCTACTTGTTTATTATATACTAGTCGCCTCAGGTGACCAGGTGTTACGCCGGGAATTTTGATTAGATCTGATTTCGAATAAATCGTTTTTTATAACTTTATGCTCATGATTCCGCTAAATAATCTTGTTACTTTAATTATCTTAGTTTATTGTGTGCATGAACCTTTCTAATGGATATAGTCCATAAACATCCATAGCACTGTTAAAAAGGTAAATATCCTGTTCATGTATTTTCTAAATTTCTCGATATTGAAACTTCACTTTTCTATTTGTTTTGCAAACTAGACAAGAAAATCCGTCTACTTTAACTCCCAACAATGGGAGAAAATTACGTCATTAAATACTTGATGAAACAATGAAAACGGTTTGAATTTCAAGACAATAAAGTAATATATTGTTGCAAATCAGGTGAAAAATATATGTCTAAAAAATTGCCAATATTCAGTAAAAATTCCCACAATTATTAGTATTATTAGAAAGACAATTTTTAACATTTTAACACAATGCAAAATTTATTTTTCTGTAGTAATATTCCCGGAAATACCACGAAAAAACGCCAAAATTTGCTTAATTTTTAATCAATTTAAATTTTAGTTAAAATTTCAAAACAAAAATCGCTCAGAGATGCATATTCCCATCCTCTAAGATATATATGTGCCAAATTTGGAAGATATAGATCAGATAATCTGGCTTATGAAGCACCGACACACATGTTCATCTTAATTATTAGTATCGATATATCCGGTCTAAGGTCAATTTGACGAGAAGAAAATCTCGTAAATCTAACATTAATATGATTTCAATATATTTTCTCTTTGTATACCTAAAAAGGAGAAAAAAAATTATGGGATCAATTTGTTAAGTAAATGCCTTACGTAGAGATTGTCATCATAATGTCTTATGAATAATATTGGAGAATTTCATCAACTCAATTTTTGTCAAACTCTAACATGTCCTTAACACAACCTAATGTGGCTTTAAGACTTTTAACCCAAGCGTAAATAAAATAAGGGTTAACAAGAACTTTCGTTCCACGACCTTATAATATGGTTTCCTTTTAAAAGTTCGAGAGGGAGGGCGATAGGGTGAGCAGCGATGTAAAATACGATCCGGGGGTGATAAAGGAAAAAAGAAACGGGAGGAACGTGTTTATACAGCCGAGAGTGGTTCAAGTGTATTTTTAGAAAGCTTCGCAGTTTTCGGTGTTGATGGGTCTCTTGAACTTGAAGCATCCACGGAAAGCACACTGCAACGGCGGAAGTGAAATCACTTTCATCCCCCAGGCAAACTAAAAATGTACAGTCAAATGATTCAGAGCAAACGAAAAGTCTGACTGTCCGTCAATACTATCATATTTGCCAACTACATCTGTTAAAGTATAAGATCGCTTATTTCACAGAATATGATCAGTTATTATTTCAAGAAATTACTAAATATTTTATGATACAGCTGATAAATCATTATCGATTATTCCATGAAATATGTAAAAATTTATAAGCAAAATGCTAACGTATACGTAGTACAGAAATCTTTCTTATTACTTATTGCCGAATGCTAACAATCAAATAGAAAAAAGATCGTAGTTCGAAAGTTCCAGAATGCTAAGCTAAAAGCTTTTACAACTACAACTGCTAATTCAAAGCTACGTTAAACTAATGAATGAAACTGCAAAATATTATCAGGAATGCTTGGAAAAGGGCTCGCCGTGTTACTGAAATCTATTCAATCAGAAGAAAGGAGAAATAAAATAAATTAAGACAACAGAAGTAGGAGTCAAATGGTAGGTTAATCTAACGCAAAAATAGGCTTAATCATCGCCAGATAGGTTATCGCTATGTCTTGTCAATAGAAATCGGTATCACGTCTAACTCATAAAAATGATTTTTACATTATCTTCAAATTCAACTTTTTAAAAATATTAATTTCATTTTTTTCTTTATTTTTAATGATATTTTAAATTTAATTTGATATTCAATCAGTAGTAATATTTACAGTATTATAAAGAAATTTAAATTCATCCCTCAAAAAATTCAATCTATCGTGTTTTTATCAATGTTAAAATCATGATTTTAAAAAAATGTGCTTTCCTTGAACATTCAGGAATCAACAGGATTTTCATTTGTAATTTAATTGAATTCATGTTTTCAATCTTACCAAATAGCAAAGTCGAATTAATATATATTTCATTTTAATATTTAAACAATTTTAAAAATCAAATACGGGTTAATCCGATAGAATAACTGAATTATATACTTTAATGATAACGCATCGCATCATAAATGCAATCATTTTACGCAAAATAAGATATGTTATTATATTAAAGATGAATTTTTTTTTTTAAATGCTAGAAAATAGGAGGGAGAATGAATTATTGCGTTAAACAAATTTAAAAAACGCCAACGAAACAAAACATATATCATCTACAAACAGTTTGAAAAATAAAAAAATTTTTAGTTATTTTGCTAAAATTAGGTATAAAGCAAAGTAGTCTCTAGTTTACAAATTTTTCTTCAGACAACATAAGTTCCTAACCAAGAAATAGGATTGTTTCTATCCAGTTATTAAATACCAGTATTCCAGTGAAAAATAAGAAATTTTCTTTTCGTTTCTTTCTTTTTCTTTACTTTTCTTTTTGCATTATGAAGCATTAAAACAATAATAAAATCTTTTTACATGAGCCATGTTGCTTATTCTGCAATTTGGTATTTGTAGAACTTACAGATATTACGAATGACAATATGATGTATTTCGTTATATCGAGGTCAAGAGAATACAAGCAGCATTGAGCAAATACCTTCCGTCCCCTACCACACACACACATTTCATATAATCTTATTACAATATTGGTGAAAATTACAAATTCCAAATTTCATTCACTTAACTCAATGAATTTTGAATTATCAAATTTACTAAACAAATATAAACAACCAGTGTAGCAGATGTATTATTCTATCTTCTCTTTTGGATAATAGATGGCGATGCCTGATTAGGTACACATCCCATAGTGCATTGCGATTGTAAATAATGAGATGAGATGCTGTTCTGTATAAGGTGGGCGCGTTAATGTCTTGTCTTGTGTTTGTGTTTGTTTTGTGTGAAATGTGATCATTAAAGAAATGTTCCCGAAAGCATGGTTCCTCTTGCTTCCATTGCAAGGATCACAATGATCTTCATTCCACCACGCCAGTCGATTTTATGAATTTGGTTTAAAATCTAGAGATTTTTAAAAATCATACTGAAATTTCATTCATACTTATCTCAGAATGCAACCAAATATATATCAAATAGTTTTCCACCATTATTCAATTCTATAATTCTTAAAAGCCTGAAAATAATTCGTGATTTCCTTGACCGAAATCAAAATCTGGGACTTGTGGACACAATACTTTTAACAAACAACAAAAAAGAAAAGTGCAACAAACAAGAACACAACACACAAAACAAGAACTATATTAAACAAAATCTTAAACTGAAAGCCAAATTAATTTAATTAAAAAATGCAGTAGTGAAATATTTCCATCTAGGAAGTTTACACACTGCTAAACAAATAAAATAGATTGTATTTTTCTTTTATCTGAAGAGGCGGAAAACTATGAAGCGTGGCACAAAAACAGATTAATAAGTTAAATTTCTACGCTGAAAGATAAGAAGTTCTATTCTTGATAAAGAAGATATCTGAAGGCTGATAAAGAAATGAAGTAGGAAAGTATCCTTATAATCCCAAAATGTAACATACATAAAAACAGTTTTCTGTTGATACAAGAAAAATCAAAAAGTGGCCAGACTCATTTATTATCACATAAATGTGTCTGCCCTCTACACTTAGGCTCGTGGGACAGACTAAGTTACCTCAAATCTTGAGTCGTCTCTGAAAAATACATTGCCGCATCTTTTAAGAAAACCTTTTTACTTTCTCGTAAAGTAAGTATACTGTTGAAATATACAACTGTATTATTTCAATTAAATCTCAGAGATATATTCAAGATTCCTTCACTAAACTATTTTTTAAATATCAAAAAAAAATCAATTTTAAAAAAAAGCGACGGCAAACTATCGGTGGAAAAAGATTATTTGGATATGGACAAAAGTCAATGTGGATGGCAATAAATACAATTGATCAAAATCATTTTTGATCACAAATCATAAATGGAAGCCTTATGTAAAAATACAGAACAAACTTGAAAATTCTGAACAAAGAAAATTTTTACTATACTTCCATACAAAATATACTTAGCGACCACGATTGATATCGTAAAAAGAATTGATTCAGTAAATCGTAATTGATTTAGTAAAAAGAAGCAAATGATCTCCAAGTAAATTATCAAGTGTAAATGCAAAACAAGTATTTAGTATAATTGAGACAGGGTGTCCATTCCAATTATAACACAGAACCTTCATTTCTAAAAAGTTAGCTTCATTATAAATACTTTAGATTGTCCCATATGGTAAAATTATTTAAAAGACGTAAAAAATATATTTTATAATTTTTATTTATTATATATGTCTAAACTTTGATAACGACGTTTTATCCTATTAATCTTATTTAGCAAAATGTTCTTGACACACTAACATTTTAAACAAAAAAAAAAGTTCTTTCTCGTGCGACCAAAACTTATCAAGAAACTTTGAATAAATATTTTAGACTATTTCAAGGATCATCTAATCAACGGACTCCGTTTCCCAGAGGCGGCGTTTGATAAGTCTAATGAAATTTGAATTACATTACATTGATCTAATGTGATTCAAAATTTCATAATTCAATCAGTTTCAAAACCATGTTGAATATAGGCAACCTGTACAAGCTATCCCTATATATGAAGTCTATATTAGGTCAATTCTTTGAACTTTAATGTCAATTTACTTAAATATAAAATCGGGAGATAGGATTCCATCCAATGCACTTTACCAATACAAAGTACCAATACCAATATAAAGGTTTTACGCATTTACTGTAAATATTTAAAAATCCTTTTATCACTGACCAATCTTAATTTAAATTTAAAAAATTTCGATATAGGTTATTATAACGCAAATAACAATTCTCTGCATTAAAAAAATAATATAAAAAAATTTTTCATATTAACACGCTTGAGAAACGGTGATAAAATTATCCTTTAAAAAAAGATGGCATCTCAATAGAAATAATCCTTTCGTCTTAAACAAAAATTTACAACAGTTCTGATTTTGATTTATGTGAAATAAGCAAAGAATACGATAGGTTTACTATCATTATTATTTTTCATCCTTAAGATAAGTTGTGTCTGGCGTGGCAAGTACAAAGAAAAAAAAATGTTGACTCACTACGTCACGGTAAAAATTCAAAAAACAGCCATAAAATACTGAAATTCTTTCAACAAATATTAGTTACGAAACGATGCAAAATAGCACAGTATTTTTAAGTAAAAAATCTCAATGAATATATATGTATTTGCATGTGAAATTTCATTTATTAAAAAAATAAATAAATAAAATTACAATTATAAACACAAGAAAACTACAAATCTTATGTCCAGTTTTCGTTATTCATTAACAAAATAAAAAGATCCAAATGAATTACGATTCAATTTCACTTTAGGACATTTTAACACAAAATATGTTTCATAAAAAAGTAAATTGATAAATAATTATTAGAAGTTATACGATCACTATAGCTGCACATTAAAAAATCAAAAGAAAGAAAGAAAAACAGTTTACGATGTCGAAAAAAAATTGTGAAAAAGAAATACCAAAATTTTACTCAATGAACAAACCAACAAGACATAAAAAAAATCAAATCATATACCTTTTAATTAAAATAAAGTAAGTTCACTTCATCGTTGCAGGTGTACAATATGAAGGCGTAATTAATAAAGTAGATTAGTCATCAATTGAAAAATCTGACCGAAAACAGCAAAAAATTTTCTCAAAAGAAAGAAAACTAAAGTTTTTTTTTTTTTTTTTTCTCTCTTCTCTCACATATTTACATCTTATAATAAAGCGAAAACATTACGAATTCGTTATTATAATATCAACCTATGCTCACAATATATATATCATATGCGAACAATTTAATTTTAGAATTCACTAAATATTGTGCAGGAGGTATAAAGATATGATGTCACACGGGTTTATAAAAACGTCTAATTAAACGTTAATTTGCAAGCGCAAACATGTTTGCCACACAGTTGCGAAGTCTCATGAATTTACCTTTCAATAAAAGTAATACATTTATAGCCAAAACAAAGTTCCAAAAAGCAGACGATTACAGGAATAAATAAAATGCTTCTTTCAAGGGGAAAGAAGCTAAAAGGAAAATCGAACACAAAAAAGGAAACTAAGTTTCAAAAAGGAAAGTAACTTTTTCTTTCTCTTCACATGAAAGATTTTAATACAATGTCGAATGCCTCCTACATACCCCCGGAAGGCACGAAAGAATTAAGTTTACTGCACCGTACGCCTACTCCAGAGCAACCAAACAATCTTCTATTTTCAGTCAAAAGTAGCCAAGTGCCTTGATTTTTATCATTGGTTTTTCTCTAACTGTTCTGTTATTAAAATTCGTTTCTATTCTCAGAAAATGGGCAGACCGCCAAGAAAGAACCGTCCTGAAGATATTAAAAAAATATCCACAATGTTTCCCTTCAAAAACTTACTATAAAAATACCATACTTCAAAAAGTACACAGGATTTATATTATATATATATTTGAAGCAGAGTCGTGGCCGAAGACAGAAAAGACACTTTGAATTTTTAACTTCGTTTTATTTCCGTCTCGGACGGCATGATTTTTTGTACAAGCAGAAGCGACGAGCACAACACACCACGAAATGTGGAAAAGCTAATGAAAATTTTATTCCTCTGAATATATACTGTGAGATTTTAATAGGGATTTCCTACACGTGTCGACCACAAGCAATGGAATCATAGGGATCTTTTAAAAGAAGGTGCTAGGCTTGCCATTTTTTATCCCTTCACTCGGAACGTGTGAAAGCGCAACTTCAAGCATTTTCTCAGCGCTTCTATTGAATTAATTAAATAGAAAAAGTGGAATGGGATCAATAAATAATAGAATATTTTAGAATGAGGTTAATATGTACTGAATTGAGCTAAAAATTTGGAAATAAATTATGTTTAAATTAGATTTCAAAATATCATTATATATATATATATATATATATATATATATATATATATATATATATATATATATATATATATAAATCTAATTTATATGCTAAATAATTTCCAATTTTTATTTCTTAATTTAACCCATATTAACTGCATTCCAAAATGGTCTTATTTCCTGATCCAACTCCTACTTCTTTATTTAATTAATGCTACAAGCGCTCTAGAAAACTGTAAAATCAATAGTTCTGACATTCCAAGAGAAGAGATAAAAATCATTAATGCTTTGCAAAATTCTTTTAGAGATGTCTAATTTCCCTTACTTGAATCGTCACGTGTCAAAGAAATTCCTATTAGAATCCCATAGTATAAAATCACTGGAGAAAATATTTCGGTCTCTTTTCGCTCTTTTGCTCTTCTCTGGTGTCGTGGACTGTCGCTTTTTTCTTGTACATAAATTACGCCTCCAAGGATGGAATAAAGCGAAGTTCTTAAAATTTCCAAAAGTATCTTCTCTCTTCTCGGCCACGAAACTGCTTTATATATATATATATTATTTTTAATATAATAAATTGTAACAAAAAATAATAAATTCATTCCGATTACCTACATATAATATAATTTTGATAAAACTAAATAATCAGGTGCAGATTTTTCGCCATTGTCCTTCAAATCGTGCCAAATGTTATAAAATTCATCAAACACCAACTAAACAATACAGTTAAAACAGCACAGTTCGATAGTTCTCGTCTCTAACAAATTATAGTTTGCCATTTGTACCATGTTCTTTAATACGACCAAGGACAGTTTCACAATGATTCTTAAATCAGTTAATTTTTTAAATATATCAAAAAAGAAGAAAATTTCATTCCAAAGCAAAATAGACTTCATTTACGTATTTTTCAATTTAATAGACAAGAATTAAAGAAATTCATCATTCTAAAAGAATTAAAACAAAATTCAATAATATTTCATATCTCAAAAAAAAAGCCCTCAAAAATTGTGCCTTTTACGGTACGTGCACCTTGAAAATGACAAAGATAAACAAACTGCTACTAAAAAATTGAATATTTTTGGCAATAAATAAAACATAAAAAAGTACCACTACGATGAAAAATACATGCAGTCACTGAAAACACAATACGCGTACTTAGAAAATAGAGCACTAGAGCAAAATCGAGAACTAGGGATGAAAGAAAATCGAAACAAACATAAAAGTTTCTAATCCATCTAAGAATCCATTAAAATTTCGCCAAACGTTTTCCAGCTGTCTTCACTATCGTTTAGCTTTAAAAGACGTCGCGTCGGAATAGGAGAGCAAAAGTCTGCAAATAAAGGGAATTGTCAGACAGACGCTCATATCGAATTCAAATTCCGACGCAGGCAGAATATTTATGAGAGTATGTAATAAGAGGAAATGGGAAATAAACTAAAAAGTCGCCATTATGGAAAACGAGGGCGTGCTAATGAAATTTAGTATACAACTTCTAAAGAAAAAAGAAGAAAAAAATTATGAATTTTTATACAACTTGACTTCTTTTGTGTTTATGAAAATAGAATTTTGTAAACGATTTTTTCGCTTTCTTTTTTTTTTTTTAGCTTTAAAATTTTGTTATTAGTGGGTTATCAATGATAATAGGTTAATATACTCAAAAATTAATAGTCGTTTGATAGATTAATTTAATTAAATTCCATATGAATTGCGCCACCTGGCAGTATATACGAGAAGATTCCTTTCTTTTTAATTCTAAAATATTTATAATAATGAATCGTAAATTAAAGAATAAAATGTAAAAAAATAATTAAAATTAAAAAATCTGCTTTACAGTACGTTAATAAAAGTATGCTTTTAAAAACTATATTTATTAAATTCATTTTAAAACAAAAAAACTATGCATTTTTACAGGAACATTATAATAATTCATTAGAACTAGCATTTCTGATAGGAGAAAAAATTCCTCAGTAAAGAATACTTAAATAAGTTCTACCACGTCATTTCGGTTAACATTTCGGCTGGCAAAATGCCATTTAATTCATATGGAAGGAAATAACAATAATAAAGGTAATCAAAAGATCACACAAGAATAGAAATGTAATGGATCCCCTCCTCCTCAGTATTAAAAATTTCACGAAGAACAACTAGTTTTATGTATCTCAAAAAAAAAAAAAATACATTGCGTTTGCTATAAGATTTAGAATAAGTGTGAAAATAGAGCGCTTATGAATAATTTAAAAAAAATCACAGCTTAATGAAGAACATAAAATATTTCCATTTATCTTCATTAATTTCTTTTTCAACAAACATATCACACAAAAAAAAATTAACACTTTTCAAAGAAAGGCTCAAAATTGTAATTCAGATAAAAATGCAGATTTAACCCTTTGCATTTGGAAAAGTAATTCGATGCATATTTATTCACTTAAGACAAGAACTTGTTCATTGCTCCCAAATATATATAATTGTTTTAATTTATATTTTCCCGAATTATTTTCCACATCTTCTTGCAATTTTGTAGGTATTTTTAACAATTAAAATTAAAAAATAAACAAATAAAACGTCAAAATGGTGCGCCATCTTGAGTGGTGACTGAGAGTCCCCATCCGAGTGCAAAGGGAAGAGATATCCACATTATGTATATGAATTTCAGATCTATAAAAAGTCAAATGATATTTCTGTCAGTTTGGACTTATTCTAAAATCGCGTGCAGGTACAAAAGAGTTCAACTATCTGCCATTCCAGTTGCATTCTTTCTTCCTTTCCCTAGCCCATTCAGATTAAAATCAAGTTAACATCTTCAGCAATCTAGCAATCAGAAAAACAGAGCATAATCAGCATCAAGCAATCCGAGATAAAAGCTCTACAAAAGATGATTACGAGCTTAAAACAATGAAAACAAATGATTCCTTGGCGTCAGACGCTGGTTAGGGAAAGAACAAAATCAATAAGTCTAAAAGCCCCGCCACTGATAAAGACGGACCCGCCCTAAAGGAACGTTGTAATTTATACTTCTGCAAGGAATATTAAGAGATTGCTCAGACAGGTGAGGCATAAAAAAAAGTGCTAAATATTTGTTCTTATTCACATTAAATAATATATTTCAAATGATTTATTAGAACCAAAAATGTAACTTATAACATTCTTGATATCATCAATTAGTCAAAAAAAATACTAAGACACAGAATTTGATAAACCGAAAATTAACATGTTGACTGCCGCGCTGTATTTCTTACAATGCAATTTATATGGGCCCGCCAGGCACCGGTGACCCCCATGGCAGTCAAGGTGGTAAACAAATTCAAACGAAGCATTTCAAAAACAAACGTTTTAGGACTGGAGTTAAGGCAAAAAAAATTAATCACGCAATAATGACACTGTATTAAGCCACAAAATAGTTTTCTTAACTATTTCGAAATGAATTCGCTCATTAATGCTATTTTTTAAAATTGTTTAATATCTAGATGTTTGTTAAATTCGAGACATAAAAAATTTAATTTTGAATATATGATTTATTTGTATTGATGTAGAAACGAATCGCAGAAAACAGACGCCAACAAAGCAAATACAGTAACTTTAATTATGCAATGAATAATTATCTCCAAAATACACATTTTGTGACACAACTGTTGTTACAAAATATTACTGCAAAAAATTGCACTAGTGCTTTTTATGGTATCACCAAAACTTTCAAACACTTGTGATGCTTACACTCAAATACACTTGTAATGCCAGAAAACACTTTACATGGCATTGGCTTACGATAGTTACGAAATATTAACCTTTGGCATAAATTTAGCATTTTTACTGAATCTATCGCGTAATCCTTGGCGAATGTTTTGGCGATTAATCCTTGCATGTGGTTAATAGTATCCAAAAATCGAATTTGTGACACGTTTTTCTCACCCGATTGAAACAAAAATTTAACACAAAACTACACTTGTATTCACAAAATCCAATACCTAATTTGATATATTTAAGTCATTACGTTTTTGAAATATCGCGTTTACATGCTTCTGAAAGAGCAGACTGACAGACAATTAGTCTGTTGTTGGATTTGGCTCAAAAATTTGACAGGTATCTACACTATAGATGTTAAATTAGTATATCGAATTTTACCTATCTTGATCTCTTTATTTTTTTAGTTATTGTGTTAACTTATATTCGGACGGACAGACGGACTTCCTCTGAATAGATTTTACTCAAAATTTGGCAGAAATCTGCAAATTTGGTGTAAAGACAGCATACCAAATTTCAACCGTCTAATGGGAAGTATTTTTGTCACAGACAAACGGGCATTTTCTAAAAATGTTTTTTTTTTTTTTTCGAACTTAGGGTGGTTTAAAACGTGTAGGTTCGTCAAAATCTCGAGTTTAATTTTTTTGACGATTGCAATACTTTCTCTATACTACGTATAGGCGGAAGTAAAATAATGTAATTATGATATGATTAAAAGTAAACAATAGACCAATAGCTTAAACTTCGTTCTATTTGTACAGCAAATTATACCCAACAAAGCACGTTTTGCAACAGGGAAACAAAACAAAACAAACAAAAAAAAGAAATGGCTTCCAACTATATTATTGTGTTCCAATACAAACCATCTAATACCTTTAGAAATAAATAAGTCGTCGTAATTCTTTCTCAACCTCTACCGAACAAGTAAGAGATAAAGAAGAAAAATTGAACATGAAGCTTTTATTGATAGAAAACTATATGTCTTGAGTTACCTTCTATTTAATAACTCTTTCCATAGAAATACTCTCTATATAAAAGGCTATAGTTGATAAAAAGTTTCATGTTCCAAGAACCTATTTTCGGCAAAATTTTATTGAGATACTAGACTAATATTAACTTAAGTCTGGATTTCTGCATTTTTCTCATTCGCTTCATTTCAGAATAAAAACGTATTCCATCCCATATTTAGCTTAAAAAAATCCAGGAAAAATTACATTACAGGAAATGATACCTATAATTATGAAAGAATGGACATGAGAGTGTATGGTGCGTGGGTATATCTGTGGTGTCCAGATGAATGTACAGCATTTACAGCCATGAAATGCGACACACAAACAGTATATTTTGATAAACAGTGATTCAATATACCTATAAGAAAAAATATATAGTAAAATATATAGTGACTCAACATACCTCAATGGCTGAATTTTATGTGATAAAATTTTTATTTAATATTTTATGTTCTTTGAATGATTTTTCGCAAGCATTATTCATTTTATCGTTTCAGATGATTACATAACAATAATAATAGTATATGTCTATACACCATTGAAGAGAAACCATTGTTGATTTAATGAGGTTTGTTTTGTATTTCTGGATGTAATTTAAAGAATTTTGAAAAAAAAATAATTAATCCCTTTTTCGAAAACTTCTACAACCAATATTGGAATTCCGTTATCTTCCCCAAATTTTTTGAGAGATTATTCGAAAAA
The DNA here is from genome assembly GCF_947563725.1 of Argiope bruennichi. Classification (NCBI taxonomy): domain Eukaryota; kingdom Metazoa; phylum Arthropoda; class Arachnida; order Araneae; family Araneidae; genus Argiope; species Argiope bruennichi. Next base: position 24,704,406 of record NC_079158.1, read on the forward strand.
TTTTCTCTAATTTAAAAAAATGATCAAACCATCTTTTTCACTGATTTTTAATTAATTGTTTTCCTGGTGAGTTCATAGATTTTCTTGGCTAATTCGCCTCTGAAAAGCAGATCCGTGGCAGAAATTTTACTTCTTTCCTGATTTGTCAAAGAGCCAAACTGGGAAATCAATAAACTGAAAATTATTTTCATGTATGATTTTTAAATTCTAAAGACATAATTTTCAGGAACTTTTCTAATTCCATTGAGTCTATCTCTTTTTCTCTTTAATACGTTTTCATTTTCCGTTATTTATATTTACTTCAATTTTTATCTCCAGCAGTTCACCATACGATATCATAATCAAAAAAGAAAAATATTATTAATATTATTCTTTATTTTGATTTCACTGCTTTCTTTTATGTTATTGTGATTTTATTTCGGTGGTAAAGACCATACTACAGGTTCTGCTAGTTTAAAAATTAAAAATAATAATTTATTTAATATATTTTTATGGAATACTTAATTAAGAGGATTTTCATAATTTTTATAAATAGTTTTTAAAATCTGGACAAAAGTTCATGCTAAAGTTTTCGAAACCTCGAATTTATTGCAATATCAATTGGCAGGGAGACACTATTAGTTCCAAAAAGTTATATCTAAATGACTACCCCCCCCCAAAAAAAAGTAAAATTTATTCAAAATGAAAAAAACCGACAACTTAGTCATTACTTCATTAATAATAAACAATAAGATTATGGTTGGGAAAGTTTCCTTTATCAGACTCATTTCAAATTAATTAAATCTGGCAAGCAAATGCCATGCCTCTACGGAAAATAAACCTTAAATTTCGAGTAAACCTTAAACTATTCATGAAGAATATTAAACAGAGAATCGAGTTTGGCAACCAACCTTTGTTGCTACATCGCAAATCATATGGTTCATAGTGCGTTGCTAGGGTAACTGGAGCTGTTTTTCTGGTATTAATTAATTTATTTTTTTAAACTTAATGACATATCTATGTGACTCATTCCATGTAAAAAAAAAAAAAAAACATGAAAAATCTATGCAATTTTCAACACTGCATTTTGAAACCAAAGGTACATTCAAGTAATTGGCTTTATATTTCAATAAAATCATAAAAATTTGCAAATCTATAAATTTATGGAACTTTTATACTTTCACATCGAAACCCATATTAACTGAACTGAAATATTAACTTCACATGAGTAATATTAAACTATCAAATATCACAAATTAAACGGGATAGTCCCGATTTTTGACTCGTCATCTCGGATATATGAAATGTCCCAAATTTGCCACAACTTTGAGCTAAATACCCAACGTTATAAATACAAGAAAGTAAGATTGAAACAAAAATACAACAACGTATTTTAATCGTCAAAAAATTGGACCACGAGATTTTGGCAAATCTCCATGTTTCGAACTGCCCCAAGTTCAAAAAGCATAGTTTGGAATTATATATGTTTGTCTGTGAACAAGATAACTCACAGATGAAATAAGATAAGAGATAAAATGTTGGCATATGGACTTTACACCATATTTATAGATTTCTATAAAAATTTTGCATAAAACCAACAGAGAAGTTTGTCCATTTGTTCATCCGAGCACAAATGAACAAGATAACAACAAAACATAATGAGTTGGATGTATTTAATTTGATACAAGTTTAAAAAATCAAATCGTAGATCCCTAGAGAATCTTGGACCAAATCCATCATCTATCGATCTATAAATTTGCATGCATGTAATTCAAAAATGCAATAAATTAGATAAAAGAAGTTTGGTACATAACCTTTTTATTGAAATTATAGTTTTATATTAAGTTTTAATCGGCAAAAAATACACACAGAGAGAGAGAGACGCCCAAAATGTATAATGCTTTTCTTCACTATATTGCGACCACAAAATGCTGATGAGTTGACTCTGAAAATAAAATTTCAGCAGAAGTGGCGCTCACAACCTTGCCCAAAATTCACAATTTTTATCCGAAGAGAGGAGGGGGTGATAATACTCTCACAAGGGAATATGCGAGAAAATTCCAGGGAGACTAATTCAGATGGTTTGCTAAGCAATAAAAAAAAAATCATAATGAAAAAAAAAAAAAAAAGATTATCTAGGTTAAACTTTCAAAAATTTAGATTCTGAAGAATTCCCCTTTTAAATTTTAGTAGTACATATAGTAATATAGTCATTGCAATCTGACAAACATGAATGAATCAACTTATAAGAAAAGTTTAAACAGAGTTCATACAGTCAAAAATTTCTTAACCGTCGACCATTATTTCTGATGATAAATACATAGTCTAGTGTCTTGGGTCAAGGTAAAGAAGCACAGGCAGTTTCCATAAATTTTAACTTTTATTTTTTATTTTGGCGAGACTTAAACATAGAGATGACTCAGACACAAATATCAAAGTTCTAAAAAAAAAAAGAATTTACAAGTTAATCCAAGTGAAACACTTTCGGGAAAGACAGCAACATGACGGGAAACCACTATCACCAAAAAAATCAGCCATATTTTGTTGTTCTCTCTACTCGAATTCACTCAAATACTGCAGTCGCCTTTATTTTGCCCGATTGTGCAGTTGTTACAACAGCATTACAGTATAACTGAAACAACAGCAAAATATATCACTTATGCTTCTGTATCTCTTTCAAAAAAATTTTCTCTTTTAATAATTAATTATTGGTACTTTTAACTATTAGTTATTGGGGTTTTTTAACTATTCATTTTTGGCTTCTTTTACCAATAATCCCCATCCTCAACCTGGGTCCAGGATTGCGCACAAGGATTCAGATTGAAAATCAGAAAATCTGATAGCGTAAGTGTTGTTCTGTAATCATCATTCAGAATATTAAACAGAATCATCATTTGCAAAAATTGTTTAGAATGCATTTGCACAATTTTTTCATTTAATTAACATGAAATCTACAGAAATTATTTTAATATCTAACGGTAATGCATAGCAAAGTTACTCAGCCATAAGACCATCTGTGAATTCGAATGACCAGACGCGCATGACAACACAGGTATTAAATTGCATAAGTTAGCTACCATCGCTCTGCAGGATAATCATACAGACATTAATACGGGAATTCGAGAAAGAATTCTGAGGGCATCACCGATAGCGACCACACTCCTCCTACAGAAGGCTCTGTCCTCGGATGGAGGAACTCGATCGTACCACTATCATTATATCACCAGAAAAAGCAAAAATTCTTCTGTGGCCAAAACTAACCGAGTTATGAAGCTCTGAAATTCATTATTTTAGATCTATTAATACTCGTTTCCAAAGAAAACCGTTGATTCACGGATTTTCTTTGAGATGGCATTGAAATGATTTGAAGTCAATAAAAACAGTAATATTAAAGACTTTAGCTGTTGAAGAGTAAAAATATTTCTAAAAATTTTTAGAAAATCGAAAATATTTTGCTAATTATGCCTAATTGTATAAAAATTTAGATTTTGCCTGTATAAAAATTTAAATTTTGTAGAGGTTACATAACTCTACTACCTTCTCTTTTGATACAACAGATGGCGTTACCTTATTAACATCAAAGTATATTTCCCATGATCCTTCTTGGGGATCATTATTAGATTGTATTCTAAGTAAGTATTGTGTATTTTCGTGTTCGTGTTTGTTTTGTTTTGTAAAATGTGGAGCTTAAAAATAAATAACTGTTCCTGAAACTCGTCTGTTATTTTTATCTACCTCATAATGAAGTTATAACGAGTCTCTTCTCTTTACAATTTCGTATTTATTTCAGCAGTACAAATGAAAATATATGCCAATCTCTAATGATTTAGAAATGACTATTACTGTCGTTACTAGAATGGATAACAAGTGTAAGCTCCAGAGCAATAATTACTGCCTTTTTATGCCACAAAAATAGGAAATAAAATTAAAAACGAGCGGATAATCAATCCCCTTGATTTAATTCTAAACAATGCATTTGAGTAGTAAAAAAAAAAAAAAAAAATCCGAATTCTAAAAATTTTCGTAAACATTTCTAAATCAAAAAATTTTTCAATCGTGAAATTGAAATTATGGTCTCGATGCTTCAACTAAAAATCGTTGTTCCCAGACAAAACAGAAACACTAAACTTCCGTGACTGGCTGATTGCAGACGCATTCTTGAAATGTTACTTTGACAAGCGTCAGAGTCTTCAATCGATTGAAAGTGCTTAATTTAGAAAAGTTTGAAGCGGAAAAATGGAAAATACCATTAGAGAGGAAAGTGAAAACAGTTGTCAAGATTAACTAGCCGATTTTTAATACTTCCTTTGCATTAAACAAAAGTCTTACAAGTGGAGATATTTAGTCTTTGATTTTTTTTTTTTTTTAGTTATTAATTTTAAAGATTGGAAATTCAGAAAAATTTAAATTTTCCAATTTGTATAGAAATTTAATAAAATGCTTGGTGCAAAAAAATTTATTTACTTTACGACGTTATAAACATGCAATAGTTCAAGCAAAAATTTTGGAAAGGGATGATAAATTATAAAACAGCTTTATTAGATTTTTAAATCTTGCTTCTCATGAGAATTCTATTTTACTTTAAATAGAATTAAATAGCGTGGTATATATAACGTGTATCATGTGAGTATGAATCAAACTCCTATCATGAGATTTAAACAAAGAAATCACGTGTTCCTGTAAATGCAGCGATTTCAGATTTCCCCTCCCGCAAAGCGGTGTTTATTTTTCGATAATGCAACCAGATATTTAACTAGTTCCCTCACATCAGCATAAACCATTGTTGAAGCCTGTCAAATCAATTATGCAATCATTATAATACCTAATTAGTTCGTTGACTCATCAAATTAGCAACTGTGTGCAAAGAAACTCCTATCACTAAAGATAACAAACGGGTCACCAGAATAAAGTTCAAAAACTTTTACTCCACCTATTTCATTTGTTTACTCAAACGCCTTAACTTATTTTTGTTTGGTTATTCATTTTAATAAATAAACAAGTTAATGAACTTTCATGACAAGAAGTTTCAAAATTCAGATATAACTATATAATCCATTATAAGCCTTATATTAGCTCAAAATATAAATGGGTAGTTACAATTATTGATCTTCAATAATAATTTCTTTGAAAGTATAAAATGTATTTTAAAAAGATATAATCATAAGACTTTCATGCAGGTTCAAATTAACAGTGTTCTTAAACTAGCTTTTATATTTTATAATTTTCTCATTTCATTAGAATTCTATATACGTAAGCACACACTGAAAACACTATTTTCATTTTTAATATTATATCCTAATTTATACAATTTTTGGTATAAAAAGAACCTTATAAATTTTCTAACAACTATCATACATAAAGAAACATACAAACACGTACAAATTTCAGAATACACTGTCTTCAATAATATCCCTATTATATATAAATGTATTGAAACAAATTTATTTGTATAAATTAGTTTAATAAAGAGAAGTTTTAATAGCCATCATTATCTTGGTAATAGAATCCCAGCATGATGGAAGCATCGCAGGTTTTATACCCAATTTCATTGACGGCAAGATATCTATCTAGCATATTAAATCTATCATAGTGAGGCAAATATTTTCAAATTGATGTAGAAAGTTTGGAAACTCGAATGTCATTTCAGATATGATCTGATTCATTTCATATAATCAATCTAATCATAATAATATACTTTTAATTTTTAAATAAGACAATAACATTATTATCCATATTGTAGTTTGTTATTCTGATAAAGAAAACCTAAAAACAGCATCTCTTAAGCTAATGCAATAACAACCTATATCTCTACAACAATTACATTTTAAAATCTTCCTCAAACAACTTTAAAAACTATTAAAATGTAACAGAATAATGGAACAGAAAGCAACTTTTATCATTAAAACAATAATAGCAGAGTTGGTAAAAATGCAAAAAAAAATTCTTCAGTTATCACTATTTGGTACCTCAAAACCCAATTTAAAGTATTTTATAAAACTTTTAATTGAGAAGGTTTGAATTCTGCTTTTTTCCTACAAATTTAAACTTTAAAATAATATCTTATGTAAGACTTCTTTATTTGATTTTATACTCTTAGTATCTACAAACAAGTTTTTTATTTTTAAGCCACTAAAAATAATAACTTTAAATTGTAAATTTCTGACAATTTAAATTAAAATAATTGATAATTAAATAACAAAACTAAGCTCTTCAAAAACAAAAAAACCACCCACATTTCTTTAGAAATCTTTTTTTTTTAATTTTTATTTTTATTTTATTTATACATAACCATTCTATAACAAATCAAAAATAAATAATCAATGAAGTTTAACTATAAATCAATTTTACAGTTGAAGGGTTCTTTGAAAAAAAACCATTGCAAATTGATGGTTCAAACATTCTAGATTTATCAAATAATGACTTATGCAAAATTTTAATAAAATGTCACATTTTAGAATGTAGTTACTCTTGTATATTGAATATTTATGAATAGAACTGTATACAACATATTTCTATATAATCATAATACAATATATAAGTACCAAAAATCTGATAGATTTCAGAGAAAATTCATTCATTATTAATTTAGAAAAAAAATACAGTATTTTTAAGTATAAAAAAATTATGTAAACATTTCAGAATTCATTAACATTTATACACCATTTTTATTAAGTATAAATTATGTTCCAGCACTTCTCTCACCATATATCAAAGACATTTTTAATAGTCATTGAGAAATAATAATCTCATTTGAGAAATAATAGTCTCATTACTTTTTAAACGATATTTAAAATCAATTATTCACTTCAAAAACTTTTAGTCACAGATAAGCTTCGTTAAGTCTTGAAAAATGTTTTTCTTTGCTTGTATCAATAAAAAATTTGCTGATATCAATTAAAAAATCTTCAACTTAAGAATTTTAACTTCATCATCATGAAACATCATTTTTATGTGAAAGATATTTAACGAAGTAAAAGAACAGATAACATAAATAAATATAAAAATATTTTCAATAAAAATTTACTAACATACATCACATAATTTCATTGCAAAATCTAAAAGTTAATTTTCATAAAATAGTTGCCCAATTTATTATCATATATTTTCACTATCAACCATTGAATAAATTTTCCTTTTGAATACTACTTTTCAGTATATAGAAGGACATTATATTAATCAATCATTTGGCTATTTAGATTCTTTAGATCATATCCAAAAAATCCATATATTAAAAAATATATGAATCATAAAACATTAGCATAAATACTGCTTATGCTTGTATATTTCATCAATATTGGCAGATTAATAAATGACCTATCTAAATGACCTTTATAATGCTATAAATTTTTATCTACACAGAGTAAAATAATATATGAATATTTCAACATGTTTTAAAACATATGACAAAATCATTCAAGAATTTATCATGGAATTTATATTTTGAGACTAAAAGCAAAGCTGAGAAAAAATTAATATGACATTCATACAACAGACATAATTTTTAAAAGACTAAAATTAAATCTTTTGATTATTATTGTATATTTTCCATTTTTTAAAAACATATTTAATTTTAAAAATGATCAAACCTGCATTTAAGGTATTAGATATCGTTTATATAGAAAAGCAATGATTTTGAAGTATGACTCATTACATTGCAATACACAAAACAAATTTTCATTGGGGATTCCCAAGCTAGTATTACAACAGTATTACAAAATAATTATAAAATAATTTATATAATAATCTATAGTTATAGTAATAATGTAATAGGACTGTCATAATTATCCTTTTTTCCCTAATAAAACGAATATTAAGAGAAATAAAAACCAAAACTTCTTCAGCAAATAAATCAAAACTTTCCAATTCAGCAAAACAGACTCCACAAAGTAAATGTACTATTTTAAAATTTAGAACTATCAAAACGTAGTACGATATCACGTATTTACCATTTTTATTTATTAGAACAGCTGCATTTCATACAACTGATAAGATTATCGTTCGAACAACGAAGACACGTGAATGTGATTCCATGCCTACAATTAAATAAATAAGTGGAATTTATAAATTAAAAAAAAAATAATTTGAAATAACAAAGAAAATCCATCTAATTTTAAGGAAAATTCACTTTGTATAAAAGAAAATGACAAAATTAAGTATCTCATAAGATTAAATTTTTCTCGGGGTTTTCTTTCTGAAGATCAAAACAATCGATGAGTCAGAATTAGTTTCATAACATTCATAAGTAATCAGAGAGTTGTTACATTAAGAAATTAATAAAACTTTTAATTTTGTCTTTTAACGTATAATTTTGATCAGCTGTGACTTTACACATGGTTTTAAAAAGAAACAGCAGACAGCCGGCGCTGTAAACAGTAACGGTGAAATTAGGCGGTACATCAAGCGTCCACACTTACACGCGTTGTACGAGTGGCGACATAAAAAAATTTAAAATATCACTTACCACGCCGCTGACAGCTGCCGGGGATTCGTCAACGACTTGATAAATAACTGGCGGAAAACCTGAGCCTTTTCCACCAAAAACAGAAAATCCAAGACCTATGGAATCACTTCTCTTTAATTTTACCTCCCTAACGTCGTCCATTTTTGCTAACACTGAAATGTGAAAATGTAAATATAACGAAATCGGTAGATTTTGTTTCGGTTTGCACGTACTGCCATCTGTTGACTCAATGTTAAATGAAAATCGAAAGAGAGGGAAAGTAATGATAACGTCTCTTAGAGGATTTATTATTATTATTACTTACACACGTCTTTGTTTATATTCTGAAACAATTTCGTAATTTCATCGTAGTTTTTTTTCATTAAATAATTGAAATTTTGAATATCTTTTAAGCAAGAAAATATATTTCACATGAAATCAGAATCATTTTGCTTCCTTTTAGAAGGCGATAGTATGCATAAACAGTAAGAATACTGGAATAAAATTGTATTAGTAAGCAATTCAAAATGACATAAACTATATTTTTTCTAATTTCAAAGTGAAAAATTAGTTTGGAAACAATCTTAAATGTTAAAAGTTATATAATCATGAGACTGATTCACTGATTTTACAGTTATAAGTATCAGTAAAATATCATCAACATGACAATCTGTCATAAAAAGACATTATGTTGGAGTGTTCTCCAGCATACTCCTACATACTCTTCGCTATGTATTAGTGGGTAGGCATCATTTTGTCTATTTGATATGCTACCAAATACTTCAGATTGACGTTGATAAAAAATTTTAACAAGTAGGTGTGGTCTAGTCAAAACTTTCTGACATATTCTCTAATAAGCTTGTCATGCTAGAGAATGCCTTGCATGGCACTAGCATACAATAGTTACGAAATATTAAGTTTTGACGTAAAATTGGCATCTTTACAGAATCTATCATGTTATTCTTGGCTAGATTTCTTTTTTTTTTTTTTTTTTTTTTTTTGTGATTAATTCCTGATATGCGGTTAGTAGAATCCGAAAATAGAATTTGTATTTTTGACTCATTTATTCAATCGATTGAAACAAAGATTTGACACAAAACTGCACTAGTAGTCACAAAATCTCAAACCTAATTTGATACATTTAAGTCGTTGCTTTTTGTGAATAATCGCTTTTATATGTTCCTGAAAGTACAGGCAAACAGTCAACCCGTTGTTGGTTTACACTATAAATGTTAAAAATCTGTGTATCGAATCTTATATATCTGGCTCTCTATGTTTTGTAGTAACCGTATTATATTATATTCGAGCATCCAGACAGACCGACTTTCTCCGAACGATTTTACTCGAAATTTAATAAAAAACTACAAATTTGGTATAAGGATCGTATATACCAAATTTCCTTTGTCTAGCTCAAAGCCTTTTTGATTTATTCCTTGTCACAGACAGACAGACGGACATTTTCCACAAGATCTCGAATTCGAATTTTTGATAACTATACTTTCTCCATACTACGTATACGAGAAATTAAAAATCAAAAGGAGTATTCTCTCGAAACTTTTTCGCATACTCTTCCATCGCTACCCTCGCCTAAAACAGAGAATCTCAGCAAGGCCGTGATCACCATAAGTAATCAGATTTTTACTCTTCGCTCTGTACATGAGAGTTATACTCTTCGTAGTATAGTAGAAAAGATGTATACTTGTTTATTATTAGCTACATACCATTTGTTAAAAATGATTACGTAAGAACCTATTAGCGTGCCATCTTTGCCTTTTTTATTTCTTTGCAATTAATCGGCTGGGATGAGGTTAATACACAAGTACCAGAAAACCAAATATATATATGGAAAATATGTAAAATTGTAGCTTTTTTTTTATAGTTTAGTTTAGTTATATTAACGTCCCGTTTAAAGCAACACTAGGGCTATTTTGGGACGGACCTCGTAATTTTGAACCGAATCAGATGATGAGGAAGACACCGGAGTTGACACCCCCCTCACCACATTGTAACTTTTAGCCTAACATCGCAGGAAAGATTTTGGATTAGTAGAAGATGAGCGCATTTACACTGCTGGGATACAATTGGTAACTGGATTTCGAACTGCTATGTAACTATTCCACCTCCAGTTGTCACAAGTACTTCCATAAGGGTAAATGATGCAGGTAGCATTATTTTATCTTTTCACTCCTCTATAATTTTAAACTTTAAAAAATAGCTTAAATGCATTAATGTTTTGTCTCCATGGCGCCCCGGTGCTCGGGGCAAACAATACTTTCCTTGTCCTTCAGTCCCTACATCACTTCTCTGAGACTAGCTATTACTCTTTTCATCTAGAACAGTGATGGACAAATACTACTCTCTTAGACGTTCTATCGAACTCGCTGCTAATTAACAATAATTTTTAAAAATGAAATCTGCCATTGCAAATTTCAAGTTATCATGTGAGAACATTATTTTTTTAAGTCACGTGGTATTAATCCAACAGATAAACATCAAGTTCTCACATAACACATATTTCGCAATTACCAACTTTTAGAAACGCGATGGTTTTTGATTATTTCAAAATCAGTCGAGTTCTAAAATTTATTTTCTAGAAGGCCAAATTTTTTTTTTTGTGAAAATTTAGTTTAAACAGGTTTTAAAGAATCACGTGACTGACAGATTACGCATGCGTCGGTATTTAAAAAAATTTTTTAAACCGTCTCAAAATTATTCAAGCTCCAAATTTTTTTTTACCAGCTAGAAAAATTGAAAATTAAATATATATATATATATATATATATATATATATATATATATATATATATATATATATATATATATATATATATATATATATAAAACTTTCGATACCTCCTCTCGCTGTTTCGTGTTCATTCCCATTTTCTTCTCTGTGCTTTTTCGGTTGAGAATTCCTTACCACCCTGAGATTTATTGGCCAGACAGGGAAATCGGGTACATGGCGTACATCAGCACCAAGGTGTAACTTTCTGTTCGCAATAAGTCGCCAAATGTGAAAATGCTCTTTATCATTTTCTAATAACCCTAAAAGCGAAAAATTGATGCATCAAAGCGATAAATCACCAATTTTCTGCCCGTGCATTTTATGGCTTCATTAACCTCAAAACCAAAACAACATCATGTTCTCACATGATAATATGAATATAATTTTAAAGTATTTTCCATTTTTTTTCAAAATAACACAATTAGTATATCTTGTTTTGAACCAGATTATAACAAACTATTGAAAATGTTTTTACTGCTGCATTTATTTCATTAATATTAAAAATTCTAAATAATGCTTTTTTATTCCTTAATAAATTTTATAATCATTTATATTGATCCATCATTTTTTGAAGAGGAGTTGCTTCTACATTTGCACTTATATTTTTAATAGATGATTTGATTCTATGATTTGGGTTCTTTCAACTTATTGGAGGTACTAAGATATGAAAAAAATTAGATTATACTTCTTTGATTAAAAGCAAATATATAAAATAAAATGCAAACTAAAATATGAATGTAGACTCAACCTATAGATAATTAAAATTAAACATTTTCAATTTCTTGGTTCTAATTGTAAATGCAAGACTGAAAGAAAGGAACATTCCCTCCGATGCTTTTTTACATACTCTCCAAAGTATCCCTCCAAATGCATAAAATTGTAGACCTTGGACTAGGTCTTGCACTTCACGAAGGCCCACATTTTATTTATATAATCTTCCACGTGGGAATTTTATTTTTCTTAATATAATAAAGGAAACAGGTATTATTGCATTAACAACTTTCCATTTGTTAACGATAGTTAAGAAAGAACCTTAGCAAACAATAATTTGAAGACATTTTTTCAGGAGGGGGGGGGGGTAATTGGTGACATGGAATTAATACACAGAAAACCGAAAATTGAAACCAATATTTGACAAAGAACTAATATTGTGGTCACAATATAATAGATCACATTTAATTTATTTCATTCATTAGATTTTTAAATTATCGCGTTCATATGCATGAAAAAGTGCAGACTGACATACTTTGAAACCCTTAGCAGATTTGGTCCCAGTTTTAATATGAATCTACATTTTAGATGCTAAATTTGTGTACCAAATTTTGTTTATCTTAACTCTTTTAAGTTTTGTAGTTTTCATGCTGACTTGTGCTCGAATTTGAACAGCTAGTTTCCTTTAAAACATGTTTTAAAGCATTTTTGAGCAATTGTGTGTTACAGAGAGAAGTTGCTTGAAGCTTCACAAAAATAGACAGATAGACCGATATAATTCCAAAAATGTGTTTATCGAACTGACGACTTTCCTGGTTTCAGAGAGATCTGAAACCAGAGGATTCGTAAAAATTTCGAGTTTAATTTTTTTTTTTTTTTTGACGATTACAAGTGCTTTATTTTTGCATGCAAGGAAATAAGAATAGGAAGGTGAGAGACACTCTATGCGGATGATCTGATGAAACAACAATGCAAAAGAGTTGCTAGAAGCCTCTGTGAATTCGGCAGGCAAACAAATGCCAGTTGAAAATTAATTTAATTGTGTGCTTTGACTTTTTTGCCGGTATGATAACCCAAACAAGCAGGTCGAATAGTTCTCCTTTCAACCCTATGCTGAAATATTATTTGCTTTGTCCACCATCTTGAATTTTGACCTGGCGATTTGGCATTGCTTCTGGCATCATTGGCGATGTGAAGAGACACATTCAAGTAGATCTGAATCCAAAGGCATCGAGGAAACAATGATGAGAATTTTTATCTATATACAAATACATTTTTAAAGGGAAATCTTCCTTTTTGAATTCTATATTTTGGATTCCCATTTCCTGAAATGCATTTTTAAAAACTATTTAAGAAACCTGATAATAGGATGAGAAATATGAAGACACAGAACATCAAGAATTTGTGCATATAATAAAAACAAATAAGTGATGTTATGTTATTATACCATACTAGCCGCCTTTGGCAACTAGCTGGTTCAGTGAGAATATTAACAACATTTAATTTTAAATAAATCTATTATTTGTTTTTGCATAATTTGATGACCGTAATTCTCCAAAAAAAAAAAAAAAAAAAATTGCTTAACCTTCGAATTATAATAAACCATAAAGCAGTGTTATTTTAAGAACCTTACTCTGTTTGTTTTTTTAACGTTAAATGAAACTTTCTAATAAAGTCCCATGATATCATAGGATCGTTAGAAAAGTAACTTGCTAGTTCATCTATCTACTAAACGTATGTTGTCTTTCTGGGTAATGTAATTTCACTGTCCTATTCTTTATGTAAACTGACCAGATAAAAAAAATCTTTTTTCCCCTCGGCTTACAATTATGAAAGAAAATCCCACTATAATTTTTTGGACAAAATAATGAAAAAGGGTTTGACTTTTATTGCAACAAATAAATATGTGCAAAAAAGAAATGTTGTAATGAAAATCATACAAAACATATTAAGAAAAAACTGTCAAAATTCAGGAAAAAAACTGTATCGTAAGCAAATTGATATTGCTAACAATATATTTTAAAAAGTTTTAAAACGGTCTGAAAATATTTTTTGTATAATATGTTCATTAGTTATCGTGAACTTCCTTAAAAAATCTTGAATCTTTTTTTAATTAATTTAAATATAAAGGAAAAATTCACCCCCAGATGCATATTCCCACCTTCTAATGTACCGCATTCGGTAGCTCAAACAATATCTCATATATAGAGAGAGCATGAACACTAGGGGTCTATTTGAAATAAAATGGCGCACAAGACAAATATCAAAACTCTTTACTTTCCATCCCTTGTAAAAACGAAAATTCAAATTATTCCATTCTTCTCTAAAACCTTATGTAAAGTAGTATTAGGTTTTAAAGTGTAATGAAACTTAAATAATAATATGTAAATCATTTTATCGACATATGATTTGCTAGTATGATTTTTTTAATGTTACCTAACTTTAAATTAGTTATTGAATTGATTGAATTTTGGTATTTTAAAGCATTAATTGCTACAATTAATTAGGAATTAAACGGGGAAAAAAAACAGTGCACAAAAGAAATGTATGACTATCTGAACTAAATTTTGATGCATAAACAAAATGTAGCATCCTGCATGTTTTGCCATAAATAATGATTTATGCCTTTACATTTATTTTTTTAAAAACATTAAACAGAATAATTTTTTTTTTGAAAATATAGTACTTAATTACAATTATTTATCATTTGGACTAAGCGTGAAATTAATTTAATTTACAATAACTTTACATTTCGTAGCTAATTATAAAATACAATTCAATGTTACATTACAAATGAATAGCAAATTAATAGTTACAGATGATTCCAACTTGAAACTAAGAAAATTCCTATCTTATAAAATATACAAATATACACAACAAGAATTTTAAAAAAAGCCATAACTACCATCTAATTTTTTATTTACATAAAAAAAATACATCACATGCCAAATATGATTCTAAAATATAAATTTTCATATGCCCTTAATAAAAAGCAAAAGAAAATAACATAAGCTGTTAACATCTTCAAAAATTAAATTTTTGGTGAAAAAATATATATGATTATATGTGTTAAAGTGTTATATGATTCAAATAATTATTATAATAGTTACATTTATTTAGTGATTAAAAATTACATATTTAATCAAATTATAGCTATAAGTACTTTTAAAACCAGCGGAACTGGTCTCCCCAAATCTTTCTCTCATACTCTCTAATATAAATGTTATCCCAGAGAATGCCTTGCATGACACTGGCGTACAATAGTTACGAAATATTAACTTTTGCCGTAAATTTAACTTTTTTACTGAAACTTCGTGTCATAATTTTCGTGTTTTTCTGGTGATTAATCCCTGGCATGCAGTTAATAGTATCCAAAAATCGAATTTATGCATTAGTTTGAATTTGTGAATTTGCTTACCGAATTTGTTTTTCTCAATCGATTAAAATAAAAATTTGACACAAAACATGTAGTCACAAAATTCCATACCAAATTTAATATATTTCAGCACTGTGTTTTTGAATTATCGCGTTTACATATCTCTGAAAGTACAAATTGACAGACAGTCAACCCTCTCTTGGTTTTCGCTCAAAATTTGATAGATGCTTACACTCTAAATATTAAATCTGTGTACCGAATCTTATCTATCTAGCTCTCTTCGCTTCATAGTTATAGTTCTAACTTATATTCGAATAGTCGGACTTCCCATGAACGGATTTTATTCCAAATTTGATGGAAATCTGAAAATTTGATGTAAAAATCGTATATCAAATTTCAACCGTCTACTTCAAAGCGTTTTTTAGTTATTTTTGTTACAGACAGACAGTGGGACATTTTTCAAAAATGTGTTTTTCAAAGTCAGGAAGATCTACAACGTGGAGATTCGTCAAAATCTCGAATTCGAATTTTTTTATAATTACTGTACTTTCTGCATACTACGTATATGAAAAAGTAAAAAAGAATTCTTAGTTTCATATGAAATGCATAGTTAAAAATATTTATCACCTCAGAAATTATAAAACGCTTTTATATAACTCATATAACTCAATAAATGTCCCATGATATGTCTAACCAGAAAATAAAATTACTTAATGCTTAAAATTATACAGAAAGAGAAAGAAAGAAAATGCATTTTTTTGTTATGAAATCACTCATTACATTATCATAGCTCAAGATTAAAAAAAGCTTTTTGATACATAATTATCTTAATTAGCAGAAGAAAAACCAACGATTTAGAAACGATATGAATCAGTGCAGTCTGAATTAAATTTTAAGAATGGCAATTATAATTGAAAATCATATTTAAAAACTTATAAAAATTACAGGAAAAGTGCATAATAAATTTATATAATTGAAAAGACAATTAGTTTGTAAAATTTAATGATGCCGTAAAAATCATTTTTCTGCTATCAAATTTTCAGACGTTATCATTAAAACTTAAAAATATCTTCAACTTTTTAATTAATAAAAATTCTGTTTAAAATTTTGAAAAAGTTAGAGATGCACATTTGAAATCTCCAAAGAATATTTCTGTTAAATTTGGAGACTCTAGGTCAAATTTTCTAACTTGTAATGCAACAAAAGACAGGCAGATAACAAATACACCATTCTATTTTAATATCAGAAAATATAATTGCACGATAGGTCTAAATATGAATGGTTGTTTGATCTAAGAGGCGTTTATGGCCATATTATAAAAATGCTTTTAAAAAATTATAAAAATGTTCCGAAAATTTTGAATGAAAATTAACTAAACTTGATTAGAAAATCTGATTCATTATAACCTAAATAATTTAAAATATGGCTTTAACAAGAAATTCGAACAGTTGTTTATGTGAAAGTTTTATATATTTCATTGATATCGTATTTAAGAAAAAACTTAAAATAAAATGGACACAATATACTTAAACAAGTAAAAAAAATGATATACTAGGATAGTGATGAGAAAGTTAATAATATCTTCATATTCTTTATACTTTGCCAAACAACTAAAAGTTTTTTGTGCTCTTCGAAAATAAGAATAATTTTTTATTCCTAATTTGTCTTCAACTTGACCAATAGGTTATGAATTTGAAGCTTATAACACTTTATCGCTATACATACCATAAGAAACCCTGTGGATCTATTAGGATGGTCAAATGCTAAGTTTGTTTTTCTAAAAACATCTTTTAAAGACCAAGTATGCTTCCCTCCACCTTGAAATTGAGGCCCAAATCATTGAAGGATATATTAGATTTTCCGAGACGGAATTTTAGTTAAAAAAATCTCTGCTAAGAACCATTATTTGTTATTTTGTTCTGAGATTTCACTTGATTTCGCTGTTGTAAAAACGATTACATTTCTTTCTACTCTTTCTCAATTTACTGAATTCACTTTAAATTTTAAGAATGCGATGAGCAAGAATAAAAGTACTTTTTTCTCAAACCTCCTCAATCAATTCCTCCTAATAGGGTCTAGGAACACATATCTTTTGCCTGTTTCATCCTAGGTATGCCACTAGTTAACATACACACACATACACATACACACGAGACCACGCACACGTTCGCACGCACAAGATATTCTTCTTTATTTTTAATAGTTATTATTAATACTCCTTTATAATTAGTATTATTAGTAACAAGGTGATAGGTGATCAGTAATCAGAAGGGAGCGAGAGGCTCGAATGATTTTCAGCCTTTTGAAACTTGCAGTGCTTGAAAAGTGTTTTAATAACATTCAGTGCCAGTGATATTTGAATATTATTATAGCTATAATAAGATTAAATAACAAAAATACAATTTTTCTTCAAGATTAACCAAAGGAAGACAATAATTTCAAGACAATTATGGAATATTTTCACATGCAAAATTGCCGGCACATTCGATTAAACAACTGGAAATATGTCTAACGATTAAAGGAGATCTCTCTTAAGTTTAGAAGGTAAAAAAGTTCACATTTCAATAGGAATTAATTTCTCCTCCTTACTTCTGAATCTTTAACCAGTTGGGCAAGTTAAGTCGGATTGGACTTTAATTGAGAGGAATTTTCGTATTGACGGAGACTAACATCAAAATAAAATTATATAATTTTTAACATGATAATGTTTTTAGATTAGCTTTCTTCTTGTAAAATGCGAAAATCATTCAGAATGCAATGTAATTCGAAACGCTCAGATATGCAACATTCTATAGAGCACCCTATTAAATAAAAATGCCAGCAATATTGTAATGATCTGAAGATGCAGATCAGCATACAGAATATAGTAAAAATATTCTACTTTATCTTATGTAAATAGGATAGATTGTTGGATCTAGATCTACGAGATCAGTTTGGTAGTTATTTCTTTAATAATAGGTCCATACTCAAGTTTTAAAAATTAATCAAAGTTTTAAAGTTTAGAAAATTTGAAATATGTTATGAATGGAAAACTACTTTGCACTACTCTTAAACTGCAAAATAAATAATAATAATAATAATAAAAATGAAATCTGCTATCCCAAATTTCAAGTTATCATGTGAGAACATTTTTTTCGATGAATTGCTTAGAGCTAGAAAGCGATATTTGGAACTCAGGATAGAAACGGAGACGTTTTGAGTTGAACGTTGATGGTTATGACTCAGAATCCAAATGGACACGTTCTGTGTTTGCAGTAAAGTGTTGCGATTGAGAGTCTGTAACACACTGCATATGCTTACGCTTTCTTCGTCCCCGTTGTAAAGCTATTTTACGTTCATGTTTAATTCGAGCTGCTTCTAATTTTAAATTTTAATCATTCGTTTTTGTTGATTGAAGGTTTCGTCTCTGAAGGTTTTATTCCGGCCTCTGTTTGCTCTTTCGCTCCCTTTCTTTTTTTTTCTTTGCAAGGCTTCATGGGGAGAAATTTTGAGACTCCCCATTTATGATTTATTAATTGCCTACGTGATTCCGAGCTTCAACCCCCCCCCCCAATCAAAACAACATCATGTTCTGTTTCCGTTTCTCGGCTCCTAATAACGTAAGCTACCTAAATGTGGTTCGTTCGATACAGGACATTGAATAGAGTGTATCGATGCCAGTAAGAAAGAGTTTCTGCAAAAATAAGGTCCAAAACTTCGCTCGAAATTTTAAATTTTTACAACTTTGAGAGCCCGTATCTCGAGAATCAGAGTAGAAAAGAGTAAAATCATGCATAATTGACGTCATCCCGAAGCCCATAGGAACTCTATGGTATCGATCCGACATTGATTTGACCAATATTAAGCGAAATTCATACTGCGCATACGCAATGAATCCCAAAATTTTGGGGGGTTAGATGACCCTCGGGGGTACTTCTAAGTGAAAACCCCATGTCTCTAACATATGTAGTTTACGAGATATAACGAAAACCATCTGCGCATGCACAGTAGATGACTCCATGGAGGGTCTTCTATAGCCCCTTAGGATTACTATGGCGAACAGCAGGTCAATCTTTTAAAAACGCATCTGCTTTCAAAGAATCGTGCATAATAATAATGCAGTGTTGGTAAAAGCAGGTGAAGTAGATAAATATGAAAATTGCCATTTATGCCTTATTCATTGCCTACGCAATTGTGAGTTTCAATTATTCGTTGTCTTCAATCATTCAAAGCCCCTTAAGGAAAACACCATCATGTTCTCACATGATAATAAATAAAAAATCTTATAGAAATTTCATTTTAGCTTTCATTGAGATAGCATGTTTAGATAGGTATTCTCTATGTAAATTGCTTGACGGGGATACATATAAAATGTACTGATTGATAATATTAAGCCAGTTTCATAAAGGAAAGATAATGAAATTTAATTAAAACTCTCTGCATACAAATTTCGCTTTATATTCCTTCCATTTTTGAGTCTTTATTTTTGTCTCGATTCTCTCTTGCAATGAAGTTCCAGTGCGACGACTCCGATTCTTTCAAAATACAAATCTGGCAACATCGCAGAAGTAAAAGTAAATAAACACAATTCCATGCTTTCTTAAAAATCGTGGCGGGTTGTTAATAACTATGTTTGGACATTTGTTGATATTCATTTTATAAATTTGGGAGTTTTACTATGAATGAAATTAATTCTACATCTCGTCTGGTAGATTATTCTTCTGACGAGGAATCTAGTGATGAAAATGCAATTACTACCCTGATACCCATGAGAAATAACAGTTCTTTTACTGATATAGTAAGCAACCATAATGATACACAGAAAAGGTAATATATTTATTGCCCAGAAGGAATTATAGAGTTTTGCCCGAAGTTAAATTTTCAAAAATAAAATAACTTGGAATTTTCCTAAAAAGTTATAATCTAGTTAATGAATTCTAAATAATATGTGCCATTTTAGAGGTTAATTTACGTTCTTAAAATGAAACAGTATTTATTCTTATGCACTATTGTATCTATGTTGGCGAAGTATGGTGAATTTTCTTACGAAAAATATAGTGAATAAAGAAATCAAATTTGTCAAATATTTACAGTTTTCTAATTGATCATTATAGTGCATAAATATTCTAATTTGAAATGGGAAAAAAGAATTTTCTTATGTAAATATATATATGTATAATTTATACCAATGGGTTTTTTAGGATTCCAAAATGAGATTTGTGGGTAGTTTTAATCGGAATTGCTTATTTTTTACTCAAAACAATAATCAACTTATCCATGACTTCTAATTCTGTTTAAATTTCAGTGATTTTTTGCCATTGCCTTTAGAAATCAAACAAATGTACAAAAACACAGAAGATGAAGAAGCTGTTGAAGACTCATCCAAACATGGTGGAAAGATAAGATCCTTTCCTCATGAAAGAGGCGTTTGGGCTACATATGTGTACATTGAATGTAAGTTTAAATATTGCATAATTCTTTTGTAAGAATTTATCTTTTTATTCAATTTTTTTTTTCATTGGAGAACAAGTTTAAGAGGTTTTTAAATATTTTAAAACTTAAATTCAGGATGTCTAAAACAATGAGTTTTTGTATTGTTTTTTAAATTGCTTGATTTGGACAGGGATTTTGATGAATGAATTTTATTTTCTCACTTTAATTATAGAAACAACCAAATTAGCTTTTAGCATTATTAATATGTAATTTCAAAAGCAAGTAATTCATATTGAATTGCATGAATATTTTTTTAAAATGTTAAATTAGTAAAATATTCTTCAGAGTACATATAGTCCATTATGTCAAAAATATTTTTTAATTACTTTCAAATCTTAGAATTAAAAGTTATGGCTTCTTGAAGGGTTAAAGTTATTAATTATTATATCACAATATCAAAAGAATAATTTTTGTTATTTATAAATTTATTACAGTTTGGCTTATATTTTACATAAATTCAAATATTTCACTGTTACAAATATTTGCATCTATTTTTAAAATTTATTTCCTCTAAAAATTAACGTATTACTGCAAATCAAATTGCCGATTGCCATTTTTATTATTCTTAAACTTAATTATCAATTATATTAAGGTTAAGAATATTGTTCTTAACCTTATTTTCAATTATTCTTAACTTTAAATATCATATGGCTAAAAGGAGTAGTAAAGTTTCATAAAAACATTTGTAATTAGCAATCTGGATAAGAACACCTATTATTTTTTATGGGTTATCTTCTAGTTGGCAGTCATTGTGTTAAAATTTGTGTCAGCATTTTTATACTTGAAACTAGTTCTACTATATAATAAATCCATGCATATTATGTTAATAATAAAAAGAAAATAAACAGTCTTGTTAAAAGAATGCAGCCAGAAATATAGAGCAGAATATGTTATTCTTAAAATGTTGTATTTATTTGTCATTTAGGAGAGAAAAATATTTGTCATCTATTTATTTCTATTTAAGTAGGTAGTATCTGCATAATAATAATACAATTCTATTTATAATGATATGCCACTAAATTCTGGAACTTCCCAGTTTAAGGAAAACACACTGTTAAATCTATTAAATTCACACAGTGATAATAAATGCAGTTCTTTAAAAAATTATTTTATTCAAATTGTTGGAATTCAGCATTTTTAAATTTCACATTTACTTTCCTTAATATTTTTAACCATCATACTGTTTTCTTATTTTCCTTCTACACTTTTCTCATGGTTTCTTTATTCATATTATATCTATATAAACTTTAACTCTAACATAAACAAATATGTTTTAAAATTGATAAAATTAAATAGAGTAATGGTCATAAATAGATGTCTTGATGTCATTATTCTAATTCAGAATTATTGATTTAATAACTTTTAAGGTAATGATAAAATTAAGATTATATTTTGCAGTATTTGTATAAATAAAAGCTACTGATTTTTACTTTAGATAATCCAGAATCTGCATTTTATGAAATGATTGAAAATTTAAGACAAACAGCTAGTAGTCATAATATTGAAATGCAAGTACCAGAAGATTTTCATATAAGTTTAACGAGAACACTGAAGCTTAGACATCATTGGATTGTCCCTTTTATAGATTCTTTAAAAGCCAAACTCTGCCATTTTTATCAGTAAGTAGAATTATTATTTTACTGAATTCTGAATTAAAAATAAAAAATGAAATTTTTTTTTAAGTCAAAATGATATAGATGTAAATATAATAATCATTTTTATCAGGATAATTTAAAATTTTAATATTATAATTATTAAAAAGGAATTAAAATTGATTAAACAAATTATTTTTTAAGTATTGTTTCAAATTTGATAAATTTTGAGAGATATAAGAAGATGAAATATAGAATACTAAAGAAATTTTTGAATATTATCTTATTTTTAAGGGTTTTGTATTCTGTGAATCCATTTGAAATAATAAGAATATACAGTATTAATTACATATAATTCTATAGCAGTATTAAGGCTATAAAATTCATGCTATATTTAGAATACCATAGAAAATGCAACCATATATACATTGTGGTTAACTAATTAGCAAAAACAAATCTTTTCCCCCTAATGCCTATTTAAGGATATTTGTTTGGTATGGTTACAAATATTATTTTATATCAGAAAATATATTTAATTTTTATGAAAATAACAAAATTAAATATTTTATTTAAATATATAAATGAAGCCATGAAATATGTATATATACATTTTTCAAATATTTTTAAAACAATTTAATTAGGATTAAAATCTCCATAATGCATGTGATTGTATTATTCAGTTAAATATGGTGTTTAATTATTAAATATTTTTACTAGAAATCATTATTAAAGTTCTTTTGTTATGACAAAATATGTAATTATTTCTTATTTTTTAAGTCAAGTATCATTTCAAGAAACAAAAATCCTTTTTTATTTTGTTTAGAGAATTGAATGTTGGTCATTTTCTGTACAGAAGTATGTATTTGCGTTATTAAATCTATTTTATTTAAATAATATTTTAATTGCAGGTTCAAAATAATTTTTCAGACATTAGAAGTATATGAAAATGAAGAGAAAACAAGGTATGTGGTAAAAATCATTTACATTTTTTTATTAATTATTTTTTCTTTAAAAAAAGTGATATTGCTTATGATTTATCTTCAGCCAGATTAAGTTTTATAACATTCAGGAGTAAGCCCAAATCAACATTTTGTAATAGCATATAGATATTGAAAAATATGATATGATATTTTACTGATAGTATGAAAAATATAAATACATCTATATGATAAATAACATAAACTAAAGTTTACCTTGGAATAATTTTATTTGATTCAACCGCAATCATTATTAGTGACCAAAGGTGATTCTCTTGATAAAATATTTTAAACAATTTAGATTCAATAAAGAAAGGAGTCAATCTAATTGCTTGATAAAATTCAAACAGTTGACAGTGATATAAGCCTGCATTCATTTGATTTGGAGAAATTTATATCTCATTTAGTGAATATCAAATTCTTTTTATCATACAGTGCATCAGTATTGCAATACGTGTGTAACCAATATCCAACATTGATTTTCATTCCTTTATTGATAAATTTCAGAAGCAATTTTCCATCTTTTAGCACTGCAGCCCAAAGTATAACAGAATTTTTCTTTTGGAAACATTCAAGTCTTTAAATATATTATCAAAGCTTAGCGAATGTATTGCATAATTATTGTCATTATAAGATTCTTCAGTGCTGAATAACTTCATATCAAAAACTATTATTTTGTCAACGTTTTTGCTGCTTTGCCCATTTAGTAATTTCTTGCATCCTTCTATCTTTTCTATTATTTGTACAGCAATCCGACCTTGAACCTTCCTTTTGCAATAAAACTGAAAACCCAAATCCATATTTACGATAATTTGCATGATTTTAAAATTCTGACTCTCTTCTGCCAACATTTTATTTGCAGAATGTTATGAATTCTTTATATCTTCAAGCCAAATCTTTTATTGCTTAAAAATTTTACCTGCAGGAAATACACTATCACAGAAATGTTTAACCATTATTCTTTCAACTTTCATTTAAAAATCATTCTAAATTTTACCATTATTAAAAGAACCATTACCATTATAAAAAGTTGCAAACCGCAGAAATAAGGAGATAAAATATTTGACTTAACAATTAAAATTAATTCTTTTTTTAGATGCATTTACAGTATTTAATAGCCATTTTATACATCAAATTTTTTTTAGCAAAATATTATTTTTTGTTTTAAAGTGGCCTGATTTTTTCATAATAAATGTTTTCCAATAATTTCAGATAAAATTCTGTGTATTATAAGAATTTATTTTGTTATAGTATTATTGATATCTTATTTGTTTAGAACATTTTTAGGATTGAAAGTCCATACTGGATATGATCAATTACTGAAGATTCTAAGAAAAGTGGACTCTTGTGTTGAAGAGTTCAAATTGCCTATTTTTTATAAGGTAAATAGTTAAATTTAGTAATATGTTTAGTCAAATAATCACAAAAGGAATAATAAGCTTCTTTCTTTTTTCAAAATTATAGAAATGCCTTTTTATTTTTGATAATTTAAAAAAATATTTGCTGGTTATAATGTTTCATGCTATTTTTATCAAACTTTAATAATATCAATGATAATATCAACGAACTCTAATTCCATTAACATGGAACTCCTATTTAATAGGAATCAAATTTAAGATTCTAATCATTGTTTAACTTCATGCATTTAACATAATTTACAAATCAATAACAAACTGCATATTTTTAATAATTCACAATATATTATCATTGTCTTAATACTGTTTAATAATATTATTAACATATTATGACTTATTAATAGGTTAAACAGTTATTCAGGATTATTTTTATTTAATAATGATTTTTTTTTCACATGTGGCAGATTTAATTAAACAATGTTTTGTTTCATGCAATGTGTCTCATTATTTTATGACTGGTAGATTATTTAATTTGAAACTAATTATTCACAGAATCCATCATTTCATCTTAGTTGCACATCATGTATCGGTGCTAGAGGAGATGAAATTGAAAAAATTATGGCTGATTTGAATGTAAGTAATAAGACTGTCCAAAATATAACAAATTTATTAAAAATATTATTTAAATATTTCAAAAAATTCTAATTCCAACTTCTTTAAAAATATTATAGATCATCTTCCAATCATTCATTGAATCTCACCCAGAATGTGGAAGATTATGGGTAGAAAAAGTATGCTGCAAAAGTGGAAATAAGTTATTCACTGTGAATTTAAAAGTATGATTTTTTTAAAATTGTAAATAAAAATGTAATATTTTGCTCATAAATACATATTTTTTTTATATACTGTTATTTTGAATTCTTCATTTTTATTTCAAAACTGCAATGTAACATTTTTTATAGAATTGAAAATATAGTAAAGTTGGTGGATAAATTAAGCTTATTAGAATATCACATTTTTAATTCATAATATTACATTGTTCTATCATCTGTCATTATAAGATAATCACAAAAGACCTATCACTGACCTGTTTAAACACTTGGGAAATCTGAATAGCCATCATCAGTAGGAAATAGAAAACTGACTGGTTGAATCCTGAGTGTTGTCACCATTCAGAGTATAACCCCCTCCCATAGGAAATAAATTTCATCATTGGAATGGAGGTTACTTGACTTTACTGCATCACTTTAACGAAAAAAGTGAAAGCCTCTCACTTAAAGAATAGCATCTGTTTTGACTAACTTGTTCTATATGCTTTGCATGGAATTCCATTATGTATGTATATGCACACACACACATCATCATCATTTCAATTACTTCAACCTTGCTAAATGTATTATAAAGTTGTTTCCTTTGTAAAATAAATAAAATGTAAGAAAATTTTTTAGAAAAAAATAAAGAAGATATTCATATAAATTAATTTAAATTTTAGTGGAGACATCAAACATAATAAAATTATAATATGGAAAAGAGCATCTAACTTTACCAGATTTAGATTAAGTTTCTCTTGTCATCTTTGGGATAAATTAATTAATAATGTAATCTGATTTAATGAAATTATATGCATTTCTATCACTAATTTATCAAAAACTAAGTAAGCAAGTCTTTTAGGGATAACACAGCTTATAAGCATTAAAAGTTTCATAAAATTTATCAATATATCAAGGATTTAACTTTTCACTCATGATTGGATGTTCCTTTATCAAATGCTTTCCTGCCCTCTGCTGTATTATATTTTTAAATGCTTGTGAATATCAAAAAATAAATAATAATAATAATAATTGTTCCTTTATGAAATGCTTTCCTGCCCTCTGCTGTATTATATTTTTAAATGCTTGTGAATATCAATAAATAAATAATAATAATAATAATGCTTTGAGTAATATATTGCATTATTCTCCTTTTAATACAAAAAAAAATTACCAGTCAAAATATTGGATTTTAATATATTAACATTTCCAGAACAAGCACTAAAAGAATTCCTAAGTGAATTCACTAATTGCCAGATGTAATATTCAGATTCAAGATACATTTAATAAAAAGTACACAAAACTGCTTTAAATTGTGTTGTATTTTGTGTTTATTTTTGTGTTGTGTTATATTTTTTCAATAGTAAAACTTATAACTAATTATTACACAGGGTATCAAGATTTTTTTTGTCTAATATGTTGATTTCAAATATGTAAACAGTTTACATTCATCAGCTCTAGAAATTTAGCACAGTTAATTATACCGTTTAAAACTTTCAAAGAGCAAGTTATTCCTCAAACAGAAGAATTGCATGAAGAAAAGAGAAATATAAAAGTACTTGTTCCCTCAAAACAAAGTCTAGCAATGAATAACATACAATATCATAGTATAGCCTTGGCCAATTTAAAAATGGTTAATTTTCTATTTCTCAGCTAATGGACCAAATAATAAAAGATATGACCTGCCAGGAAGAACTAGACTATCAAAGGAAAACAAATAATGCCATTTGTGAACATTAATTGGAGAAGGTAAAATCATCTTACCTCTGTTGCATTTAAAACTAGGATTCATGAAAACTACTGATTAAAATAGTCCTTGTTTTGCATACAAGGTTTTAAAAAAAGTATCCAAATGTAAGGAGGAAACTCCTCCACAACAACTTTCAGATCCCCCGTCCCTTTAATGTTCACCAAATCAAATAGCTCATCAATTTGTGGATTCCAGAGAGAGCAAAAATCATAGATCACATATGCCCTTACTGTGAAGAAATTTCTGAAAACTTGCAGGAACGAAAATTAATTTGATTTATTAACAGCATGCTAAACAGTCTCAGAAATCTTTTTTGTAATATAAGCATATTCATTATTCTCAGTTATTAGTTGTTCTGAAAATATTAGTGGTACCAAGGGAATGTAAACAATTTCATCAGAACATAAAGATGATGGCGAGCCAAAACCAAAACAGATAAAATATTCATATGATGGCAGATTGTAAGAATTTGTAAAAAGATTGCATAAATAAAATCTATTCAAGAATGGTAAATAAAAAATTTTTAGAATAGGAAAAAAAAAAAAAAAAAAAAAAAAGATATTCTTTTTATTTCAATTAATTCTTTTTATTTTTTTAGAATTACAGGAATGTTGTTTTGGTCTTGACAATTAGTTGAATTGTTTCACATAAGTTATCAAGGAAAAGAATTTTAAATTTAATACAAATAATATCATTATTATACAAACAAATGCTGATGGGTAAAAGTTTAAATAAAATTTGTTTTCAGCACATGAAATACTGTAAAAATGTTAAAAATGCAAGTTGAAAACAGATTATTTTTTAAACATGCTCAGTCAGAGATTTCAATTTATCTGAAATAATATAAAGTAGAATTATTATCATTATACATTACATTAATAATGTAATGTTTGTTCAATGATCCACCAATTAAAATACTGATAGTTGAATACAAACTAAAGTAACAAACAAATATTATGACTCATTTTTACAATCGTAGCTTTCATTTTTTCTCCCACTAAAGAAACAGAACTTTTGCATATGTAACAGGTTTACTAAATTTTAGTAATTTTTTTTCTTCCTTCCAGTAAAATATTCCTATTGTCTGAAAATTCTGAATCATCAGACTTTCAATAGGTTTTCAGTTAGTTATTAAAATCTGAATTTTTTTTAGAGTTTTTGTTGAAAATATTTCCAGTAAGTATCCAAATATAAAAAAAAAAAAGAAAAAAAACTGAACAAATAGGTGTATATTTTTAGTAATTTACAGAAATATAATTTTAAAACAAAGAGAAATATTAAAATTTGTAATTAAATTTTTAACTTGTTTTAATTATGCTTCACTCATCAATTCCTTATATTGATATATAACTAAATTATTTATTAATTTCAAATAAATACAAATTTTAATAATATATATGAAAAAATATTTTATGGTGTAGGTTTCATACAAATCATTTTCTCTTTAAATGCATCTTTAATGACTTCTTTCTGCATGTACTTTTGTAAAGGTTTTGGAATATTTATACTACCATCAAGATTTTGAAAATTTTCTAAAATTGTGATAAGCAGCCTTGGGATAGCACATGCTGTAGCATTAACTGTATGGCAGAACTTTGTTTGTCCAGAAGAGGAATTATATTTAATACCAATTCTACGACTCTGATAATCTGTACAGTTCGATGCACTGGATATTTCTCCATACATTTTTAAAGTAGGTATCCATGCTTCCATATCAATTTTATGGTAGGCTGGTAAACCAAGCTCAGTTGGAGGCATTTCTTGGATTTTAAAATGCAAACCTAGATCTGTAAATAATTCTTTTTGTATTGATGTAAATTCTTCAAGAAGAGATTCACTTTCTTCTCCAGATTCATTTGATGTTATTCCAAACATTTCTACCTTTGTAAAGAAGTGGACTCTAAAAAAATAAAATGGAATAAATCAAGATTATTTTAGAAATTAAATTACATGAACCTGGTATAAAAATGATAACCATACATTAAGCATTTTCTAAATTATATATTATTAATCAAATTAGCTGTATTTTTTTGGGGATTAAAGAACTCTGTCTGTATTCTATGATGAATTTCTAACTATAATTTGAAAAAATATTACCAGATTACTATAGGATGAATATATTAAGAGCTACAGTTAAATATGAATAGTATGCTTTTATACAAAATATAAATGAGCCTTATCTAATATGAATGTAGTCAATTATTTGTAATCTTCACTAATATTTATGCATGAAGTTATAAAGTATAATTTCAATAAATAATTTGTAATTAAATTCTTAACTAATACCAAATAAAAATTATCCACAGAATTTTAAATGAACTGATTTTTCAAATAGAATATTCTTTAAGTTCCTAATACTAAAAATGACAGAATTTTCAGTAATTAGAAATTCTTTGATCCCTAAACATCTATCAAAATTCTGTTAAAACACATCTAAGTACACAGATATTAAATATTTTACATATAATTCCAAGCATTTTGATTTATTTTCTGAATTTTATAATTATGAAATATTGAAATGTATAGGATATTATGCTTTCAGTTTGATGATTTATTTTAACTCTTGAAACACAAACTGGTAGTTGGCATTTCATATAATAATGTACATGATTAGCTATACAAAGTGAATAGTTATTTTTAAGTTCTTTACATATCTAGATAGCAAATAATGATGAAATTATTTATTAGCATGTAATTTTTTTTTTCAGTTTTGCAAAAAATAAATAAGGTAAATAATTTGCCTTCAAGCAAAATATTATATTTTATTATGTTTCATCAAATTTTCCCATTTAAAAATAAAGTATTTTCTTAACATCCTAAATTTTGAATAATTTTTATTTTATTTTAAATCATTATTAAACATACACAGAATCGCTTTATTTCCTCACAATTTTCATCACAGAAAAAATATCAGTATTTTCTTATACAAAATAGAAAGAATTTTTTCTTTTTAAGATTTTTATAATTAATCCTAATATTTGATTTAAGTAAAAGTATAAAAATGAACTTCTAAAGTAATAATAGATTCTAATTGCATTCACCATAAATCTCAGAGGCAGTAAACTAAAAGGAAAACATTTCTAATATGCAAGATATTAGATTGACTTTTAATAATATAGAAAATTGCTGCAATAATTAGAAAACAGGATTATAAATATAAAGATGAAAAATTTTAAATATTCAACTGATAATCAATGACAGCCTAATTTGGCAGTCATTGATTAAAAATTTTAAAAAAAGCGCCATCTAGTATTATATCAAATTAAAAGTCTCAAATATGACCCTAATGCACAGAGTGGTCATAAAATAACTTGAGTGTTTAGAGCTCAAATATATATATATATATATATATATATATATATATATATATATATAACCCAAAAATAATCACATTTCCTCTACACTCTATTCTAGCTATAGAGTTTCAATTTATACATTAAAAAAGTTTATATTTTCATCTTCAAATGCAATATCTATGCTGAAATAAAATGTATTTTGGAAGTTGCAATTTGGTGTAATTCGTTTAGCTAATTGACATGACCAACTGCTTATTTAGCACCATACTACTACTACCAACATTTGGAATTAAATTTTTACATGCGTAAATCAAAATCTCATGGTTAGAATAGTATGCAGACCAAATCTGATTACATTTAGCTGAATTTTTTTAAAATTATTATTAAACATATCAGCACTAAATGCATCACATTATTTTAAGGTCACTCAGTATTAATGTTTAAATAAAATAAAACTTTTTGTGCTTCTCTAAGATATATAGATATTAATCATTTGCAAGTGATGTAGCTACTTGTGGCTTTCTCTGTCAACTTGACTTTTACTGATTATAATAAAGCTTAAAAATCTTGAAAATAATGGATAATTTTTAAAAATGACATACTCTATTTATTTCTCATAACAACTGCTTTTTAAAAACAAACATAGAGCAAGACAACTGGACTATGTAAGAAATGAAATCAAAGAATTGTAACATAGTATACAAAATAGAAAGATTTACAATTTGTTATGCAGGAAAATAAACATATACTGAAGTTATTATTATTGTTTTCTAAAATCACTGATCTTTTTAAATCAGTTATAGTTATGATGGAGAGTGTATGATGCATACATTCAATATTGTAATGCTTTCAATAATCATTTCAGTAATTAAATTAACAGTCTAAATAATAAATAAAATAAAACTACACACCCTCCTACAGAAAACATTCAAATATATTGTAAACAACTTGTTCAAGAATTGGATTAATACCCGATTTCAGTGTATCAAGTATGGGTTGATACTGATACTTAATTGAACCTAATACAACCAATAATCAATTCTTTCCCCATTGGAATGAAACTAGATACACAGGTGGTTAAGAGTTCTCACATCAACATAAAAATTAGAGTTGAGTTGATAAAAATTTTATAATCTCAAGAACAGACTAATACTGATATTTGTTAGTACCTGATAAGTTTATATTTAACATACTTAACAACAGATCTCTTATTCACCAACAGATATTAAAACATCTGATAATAGATATTACCTTTAAAGACTGCCATATCTACACAAATTGTTCATTATCAAACACTTTAGTTGTTAATTTTAAATTTGTATTTTGTTTTCTGAAGCATTATTAAAAAGCAATGACTTATAAAACTTAAAAGACTGATAGCAAGAGTTTAATTTTATTTTTTATTTTTAAATATTTCATCATATATTTTTTAATGATATTATTTATATTTTTAATTTTAAAAATATAGTTCATTTCAAGTACATTTTTTTAAATCACAATATTCTGAAAATTCCATTCATGTATAATACAAAATTTTTATTTGTTTTTAATTATTTAACAGTAATAATTCTGTTATCTCTTTGTTTCAAATAAAAAAAAACTTTTAAAGCAAATTACATTTCTCTATTCATCAATCTTGTATACCAAATAAACATTTCAAGAAAAGATAAACAAATGTATTAGAAATACTTTTATTCCAGGTAATAGTAAGAAATAATATATATAAATGATAAAAAAAAAATTACATATGTGTATAAAGTCAATGAGACAGAATAAGATTAAGGATACTAGAAAGATCTGATACTTAGCTTCATGTTGATGTAAGAATCACCCTGATATTTTACATCATGTTCATATACAAGTATCATTCTGATATCATGATGATACAAGTATTGCTCTGATACCTTGCATCATCTCGATAGCTAGCCTACACTGGCAGCTGATACTGATATGAATGTGGTTCAAAACTTTGATTTTTTTTCTTTGGAAGAAGTATGATGATGATATGACAGTGGTCTTGGTTTAGACAGTGAATGATGGATAGTTGAGAAGATGAGGAGAAAGAATTTTCTGATATAGATAGTGCAGGAGAAGGCAGAGAGTCTTCAATGAATATGAACTGTTACATGGGATAAAAGAATGGTATGATAAAGAATAAAACATATTTATAATTTTTTGAAAACATTATGGCTGTTCATAGCATCACTGAGGAAGGACAGTAAACTAGACTGAATTGACTTAATATTTTGTGTTTTATTGCTATAATATCACTTGATATAAAATAAATGAAGTCGAAGAGATTATCAATCAAGTCTGAAAACTGATATCAAGTGCTTGATACTCTTGATCAATATCAGTTTTGCATACTTAATATATAGACACAGTATCATCCAATTGTAATTTCTTCTATTCACACATATTAAAAATGTATTCAAGATAATAATGGTTTAATTTTTCAATAGTTGAAATATGATACATGGATAAACTAATTAACAGTCTTGAAACAAACACAACCTTAAAAAAAATTATTAGAATAAATATCTCTGTAAATTACAGAAATTAAAATTCATATGGAAAAGTGTTAAATAATATTTTATTAACTGAAGGGAATTAACAAAGAGTTTGTCACATATAAATTATGATATTTAAAAAATTTATAGCAATACTCAGGTGTAAAACTTTTTACATAGTGTTTACATTTTAAAATAAGCCTCCAAAAAATAAATATTTTTACCTATAAATCCCTTTCTCCATTTGACCTCTTTTTGCTTCTGCTCTGTAACATCTACTGGCCGCACATAATTTGATAGGGAGATCAGAAATATTATGTGTTTCATCTGCAAGATAAGCAGCTAATGCCATTTCTGAAGTTCCTGCTAAACAAAGGTCAGGAGCCCAAGAATTATCAATATGAAATACCTAAACAAAAAAAAATATATATATTTATTAATAAATTGCATTCACCATTATTTAAAACTGACACTGTTAAAGAAAAGGTTCCTTTTCAATTGGGGGGGGGGGGGTGAATTAGGATACTTTTATTTAGCATTTGATATAAAATAATATTTAAACTTATTTGGAACACCAGAGATTTTAAACTTAAATGCTAATGAAAGCAAGGG
Source organism: Argiope bruennichi (assembly GCF_947563725.1). Lineage (NCBI taxonomy): Eukaryota > Metazoa > Arthropoda > Arachnida > Araneae > Araneidae > Argiope > Argiope bruennichi. The sequence goes on from NC_079158.1 coordinate 24,738,070, forward strand.
AAAAGTTTATACTGGCTATAAAAAATTTATTGACATGTTTATTTTGGAAAAAAAATATGCAAAAGGGTTTTACAACCAATTAATGCTTTTTTCCTCACCTACATCTTTTCTGTCATACAAATTCCCAAATTTATACAAAATCTTGTTAACAATAATTGGTTTCATAATTTAATAATTTCATCTTTCTTTATAATTAAAAATAATTATTTTTATTAATTAGTATCTTATGGAAATTATTTCACATTTAAACTGTCCAATCTTTTTAAAAACCTAAAATACAATTTATCATAAAATATTTTTAATAGCAAATGAAATCACAGCAGAAAAACTACAAGCAAAATAAAAGATTTCTCAATAATTAACTAGAAATGTTACAAGAGAATAAAAAATAGCACAATCTTAGAATAAAACAACAAATTCATTATTTATTAACAAATTTATTAAATTTATTATTTATATTATTAATAAATGTTTATTAGAACAATTCTTATTATTATGAGATCAATAGAGAATCTGAGAAGTTTTCAGAAATAGTCCTGTTTCTAAAATTTAATAAAGTAATAAAAAATGACAGATTTTATGTAGATTAAGATGAGACTTTTATTACTTGTTAATAGCTTTCACAACCAATTGGTTTGCTGGAATTAGTAATTGATAAAATTTTCAATCAAAATTTTCATGTAATTTGCTGTTAATAACTCTCTTTGAAAAATATTTTTAATTTTCAAATTTTGATAGGATATCATACTAATACTATTTTACCATATTACTACAATTTCATTTATTTTAAAATCTTTTATTCCTTGTTATGCATTTCAATTATTTTCTATACATAACTTTATATATTCCAAAAACATTACAAAAAAAGCAGTGTTTAAAAATGAATGCATATTAAAATATCTTCACCATTCCATGATTCAGAAGTAAAAATTTCATTGCATGAAGGAAAAAATTAAAAAAAAAAAATTATTAGAAACATGCCTTATATTTAAAAAAAATCTACATATTTTACTAATAACGGAAATGTTAATCACATAAATATTAAACAGAATTCTTTTTTTTTTTTCATTTTTAATAATGGAAGAAAGGTACACAATTAAATATTTGATAAAAGAATGAAGAAAGTTTGGGCTGAATTCAAAACATTGAGAATACCAATGCAAAATATACTTAAAAAATATCTTAAAACATTAATAAATTCTAGACTGCAGAATTTTACAGCAACTAAATTGGGTACTTTTCCATTAGCCGGGCGCAAATGTTGCCAACTGTGAACCAAATGCGATTTTGGCAGAATTCTACATTATTTGGCTATCTTTCGCTTGTGTCCGCCTAACGTAAAGTACCCTAATACCCTAGTACCCTATAATTAAAAAGATAATTGAACTTTAAAATGATGTAAAAAATAGATTACAACCAGAATATTTTTGGAAGCTATTGAAAAAAAATTTTGATTAAAATTTCCAAAAAAATTTCTTTGAGCTGTACATTCCCAATCTTCAAAGTATACATGTGCCGAATCTGACAGTTTAAAGTCAAATATTCTGACCTATGGAACGAGATAAAAATTCATATATATTACCCTTTATTATTAGTAAAGCTGATAGAAGAGTATGCTTAATTCTTATAAATTCAAATTAGTATTTTCATTTCATATTTAAAGATTTTTTTATTAATCATAAAATCAAAAAGCAAAGATTAAAAGTTAATTCTTATTTTTTCAAATTAGTATTTTCATTTCATATTTAAAGATTTTTTATTAATTATAAAATAAAAAAAACAAAGATTAAAAGTGCATGATTAATATATACTTAGAAACCAAATACCTGAGAATGCTTATTTTCTGTTCGCATACCGCAGTTTTCTAGAAAACTTCTAGGCACAATATCTGGAACTGATATCATTTGGAATCCTTTTTTTCTAAGCATAGAGAGTGCAAATCTCACTAGAGCTTGCTCCATTAATGCAAGATCTCCTTTCAAAAAATAACTCCTGTGGCCACACATGTGGCCTAAATGTTTTGTTCGAAGAACATTCAAACGTTTAGTTAAATTATTAAATGAGGATGGGAAATAAGTAAAATGTACTTTATCACCAACTTTACCTATTGTTACAGGTTCTTCAGATTTATTTTGTGCTACTCTAGGATGGGTTTTATTTGGAAGCCAAAATAACACAGGAGTAAGAGCTTCTTTTAAAATTTTTGACTGTACAGGATCGTCTTTCACTTTAATCAGTTCTTTTAATTTTTCAAGAACATTCTTCAAATCGCCGTGTACATTTCTCGCCATTACATTAGATGCAATTTCCACCAAGTTCGATGGATTAGTATAATAATCCCAATCAATCGCGTCTTCCTTAGAGCACACAGAAGAACATTGGCGAAGAAGTAAAGTAGAATTAAGTCTTGATAAGTTACGGTGTATTAATTTTATTAATGCCATGCTTGGTCCTGAACAAAATTTTCTTATACCGGTTTGTTTATTTTGAAAAATGCATGTTGCCAGATATGTTATACAATCAAAATTTTTGACAAGCGTCTATATCACAAGCATGGATCTAAGTATCTTAACATTCATTGCCTGTCTAAATCACGTGAGGCAAATGCATAGGTTTTACTTATCTTACAAGGGGAGGGCACGGGGTTGAAATCTGAGATCGGGATGAGATTTAGTATAATGATAGTATGCATTTAGAATGTTCATTCATGAAAATATTAAAACGCAATGGCCAGTCAATTTCGAGAAAATGGTCCTCAAACTTTTGGTAAGGCTTATATACTGGTAACTTGACTCCGTTCCGGTGATCCCGATGCCATGGTTGTCTAGGTAACCGTCTCGTATGTGGATGGTCAGGGTTCGAACTTAGCCAGGATTTTTTTTTCTTTTTTATTAAATAACTTTTATTCAATTAAAAATTTACCAATACTCTTAATTAATATGTTTTTAATTTTTTTCATCCAAAATAAATATTATCGAAATATATAATAATGAAATTGAAATTTTAAAAGAAAAGAAATTATAAATACAGATGCATTTTTTAAACAAAATAAAATTATTTAAATTTAATTAACTGTTTATAGAAAGATTTAATTAATATGCTACTTATTTTTATGGAAGAATAAATGTTTATTCTTTTAATACTTAAATTATAATTTAATGTTTAAAGGAAAATAATTAAAAACGTAACATTAATGGCTATAGATAATTTAACTTGCTTGAATCATTTTCAAATAATTACTTTTCAAATTCTTTGATTTTAATAATAATAAATTATCAATTATAACTCAACGAAGCTGTATTTATATCAAAAATTGAAGGGAGCAGCTGATATTTCTTTAATAATGTAAGCAAACGTTACCAACTGCAGCAATAAAGAGAAATAGTAGAGAGCATGTGTTAATTTATTGAATGCATAGGCAGATGGTTCAAAGCGCAATGATATTGTCGAGATAACAAAGGCATATGGTCCACTTTAGATGGCGCAGAAGATTTAAATTCATATAAACCTTCTGGAGTTACGAAAGCTGTCTTTTCTCCATCTGCTTCGTCTACTTTGATCTGTCAGTAACCAGAGCATAAGTCCATGGAAAAAAAGAACTTTGCCCCTTTTAAACAATCAAGTGCATCGGCAATCCGAGGTAGAGAATCTTTCTTAGTGATCTTGTTCAATCGACGATAATGTACGCAAAAACGCCATTTTTCTGCCGACTTTTTTCTTCACAAGAACTACTGGAGCTGACCTTGGATTTTTAAATGGTCGTATTATTATACCTTTCTCAAGCATTTTCTCCTCTTCTTCATAAATTATGCGTCTTTCGGTTGGTGATACTGGGTAAGCTCTTTGACTAATAGGGACCTTATTACCAGTATTAATTCGGTGTTTGACTTTCGTCTGTGTAGTTTTTGATTTATCCTTTTCGGTAAAAACTCCAGAAAAATGTTTCAGTTCTGCTTTTTGTTTATCGCTTAACCCAGGTGCTACCATAAGCGAGTAGTCGATAAGCGGCTCCGATGTCTTTTTCAAGGGATTGCGACTATCTTGTTCATCCGTTATTGCGCATAAATAATTTTCATCGAGATACTCAGCATGACCGATGTACATTCCTTTAGGAATAATCTGTTTTTCAAGATGTGCATTGGCGACCCAGATTTCTCCTCTAGTATTATGGTAAGAGATGAGGCACGGCAATATTCTTTGTGAATATAGAATCTCTATTGCCTTCTACAAGTATGTTGAAGTCCTTACTAATATGTGCTCCCGATGCTGATACTCTAGTTAAAAATTGTGGAGCCAGAGTGCAGTCTTTTATGGCATACAACTTCCATATACCCGGCACTGAACGTTCTTGACAGACGTCTTCAAAAAACAGCTCACTCCTACCACAGTCTATGACTGCTTGAGAGGCTTCTAGAAATTCCCATCCAAGTATAACGTCATGAATGCAATGCTGCAAAATTACAAACTCGAAAGGCAATTCGTAGGATGCATCTTCCCATTGACCGTACAAAACTTCCATTTGCGACTTTAAGAACGACATTTTTGTCATCAGAGAAAGTAACTTTCTCGAAATGTTGAAAATGAACTTATTTGAAATGACTGAAAAAGGTGCTCCAGAATCCACAAGAGCACGTATCGACTCGTTATCTATCATTACGTCGAGGTGGTTTCCAGACATTTTGGCGGCAGATGGAGGATTTTCATCGTATGCGGCCTCACCTCCCAGGAAGGTCGCCTCGTTCAGTTTCCCTCGTTTCTACGACTAGGAGATTGACTGAATCGGGGATAGGGTGACGTGTTGGAAATCGGCCTCGAGACGGACTGCTTGCAGATTGACGTCGATAATCTTCTTCGTTGCTCTGTTGCAATTTTGTAGGATTCTGTCGGCGGGCTCCAAGTCATTGAATTCTGTGAGATTCTGTCGGCGGGCTCTATAGTCATTGCAGATAGTTCTTCTTTCATTGCAGTAACGTGCATGTCTTGGACGTCCACAATCGAAGCAAACTGGTCTGTTGTCAGTCGTTCTCCATAAGTCTGTTTTTCTAGGTTGCGTCGATGGAATGGACGGAGGACTCTGCGCTATAGCACTGTAATTTCGGAGTGGACTAGTGCGTTGGCGGCGTTCCGTTGGTCTTGCAGAAACAGGCGCGAAAACTTTTTCAACTTCCTTTTGTACTATCTCTTCCAATGATTGTGGATGTACATCCAAAGGTTCCTCTGTTGATCCAATTATCCCCTGGACTTCTTCCTGCGTATTAAAAATACTAGATCGGATTCTTCGTTCATAGTGGTCATAGGTACCACGTTGGAAAGTCTTTCGAATTCCCGTGTTCCGACCCTCTTTTGCTTCATGACCAGGGTCGGCGCGTGGGTATCAGGCGCCCTTGTTCAAATTGAAATTTGGCGCCCCTTTATGGGGTTCTGTTGTACTCTTATAAAGTGCTACAAATTATATGTGAAATACTCTTTTATAGTATTCAAAATTTGACTTTCGAACTGAAAAGCTTTAAAATTATAATATTAAAACAGATTTGTCTTATTGTTTTTATTATTTCATAAATTTTAAAAACAAAACAATTATAAAATTTTTTTAAGTAAAATATAAAAATTAGAAAATATATTCAAATATTGATTCTCCTAGCTTTAGCAGCTACAAATGCTCGTTCCATTCCTTTATATTTAATTTATCCAAAATTTCGTTCTCTATGGATATAATTGACAAGTCCGATAATTTCTCCTGCCCCATGGTAGATCGCATATAGTTTTTTTATAATATTAAGTTTTGAAAAACTTCGTTCTCCAGTTGCCACCGAAACTGGCAGGGTTAAAGAAATCCTTAAAGCTATTGCAATATTTGGAAATGTATCGGTAAGATTGTTTTCATAAATATAATTTAAAAAATCAATAGGTGACATATCCTCTTTGGTAAAACATCGTAACGATTTTATTTCTTCGAACAAATTTAATCCATCAATGTCCTTTTCATTAACATTTTTAGTATCCGTTAATTTTTGTTCTAATTCTTTACATTGTCTTAAAATTTCATTGTCACTCCAGTTTTTTAAATTAGGTATATAGTGTACTACCTGGAAGTAATTGTAATGTTCTTTTAATTGACTGAATCTTTCAGTAATTGAAGCAATGGCAGTGTCTAATATTATATTGTAAAATTCAATCTTAAATTTTTGTCTTGGATTGTTGATTGGTTCGTCAGTGTCATCTTGAAATAGTTTCTTTTTAAACCTGTTTCGACTTTGTGGAAAATCAGTATCCACCCCCAAATCATCAGCAACGATACTTGCATTGGCAATTGCATGTTCATACGCTTCATCTGATCTACATTTATTTACTTTTGATATAAATTTTGTAAATTGTCAATCACGATTTGTATATCACATTTAGAATTTTGCATTATTTTATTTACCACATTTACTAAATTTAAAATATCGTGCCAGATGTTAATGGAACAAATGAATTTAAACGAGGAAACCTACTGAATCAAATTTTTTGCTTGAGTTCTTGATTCCATGTCTCTTGTTTGATCTTGAATATTTATTAACGCTCTCAAAATTCCCTTCAAATCGTTTTTCAACTATCTTAAAGCTTGAATTCTACTTTCCCATCTGGTATTGGAGAGTGGCTTTAAAGTTAGATTTTCAACATACTGTTGCAAAATAGACCAACGTTTAACGGATGAAGAAAAGTAGTTGTAAAGCTCCTGCACTACTCCGAAGAAATTAACTGTTTCGAAGGAAATTTTAGCTGCATCATTTACAACTAAATTTAGAGAATGAGCATAGCAGGGGATATATAATGCCCTCGAATTATTTTCAATAACTTTTTGTTGCAATCCTTTGTGCTTTCCTCTCATATTAGCTCCATTGTCGTAAGATTGGCCTCGTAAATCTGATAAATTTAGTTCTACTGATTTTAAATGTCCATTTATGAATTCAAACAGACCCTGACCAGTAGTGTCGTCGACAGATTGAAATCCTAAAAAATGTTCTTCAATTTGGGCTTTATTGGTTTCTTCATTCTTATAAACAAATCGAATTACAACAGTCTACTGTTCGGTATGACTGACATCAGGTGTAGTATCTAGAATTAGTGAGAAATATTTTGACGATTTAATCATATGTAATAAATGCATTTTAATTCCTTCTGAAATAATTATTATAATTTCATTCTGAATTTGATCCTCTAAGTAATGAGAAATGTTCTTCTTTTGAGATGTTCAGCGATTATTGGATCAAATTTTGTAATGGTTTCAACCAACTTCAAAAAAATTTCCATTATCACTCTGATACAACTCTTTCGAAGAACCTCTAAATGCAAGGCATTGCCGGGCTAAATATTGAATAAAATAAATAAGCCGTTCAATAACCGATTGCCAATAAATCTTTTCTGCATCATAAAGTCTTTGTTGAGCTGCATCCATTGTACATAAATTATGCAAAGACATTCTGAGCTCACTGCATTTTGAACTATGTTTAAGGTGAGATGCACTGCTTTCATGTGTTTTCAAAATGTGGGTTAAATGTGCCCAATCATTACATCCATCCTTAATAAGCTGTGAATGCTTCTCACTGAATAGTTTACATGGGAAGCAAAAAGCTGCGTTTCGAGAATTTGAATATACTAAATAATTTCTAAATACTTTTTCTCCATTTGGTAATGTTCTATAATAGAACGATTCTGAAAACTTTCTGCCAGAATTATCTCCCGGAAAATGTTTGGTTATCAAGCGGTGAGGGCCATTTTCAATTAAATAATCTCGAATTTTTATAGAAATTGTATCAGGCCAGGTAGCTGGATCGGTTAATTCAAAGTCAAAATCTTCGTTTTGAGATATTACGTTATTACGAGGCGAATTTTCTACGTCAACATCTAAGTTTTCTATTGGTACAATCGTGGTTTCTTCTTGATCATGTTCTGATGAATTTACATTTTGAGATAAATTTTCATTATGAGATTCCAAACCAGATGTTGATGTTGATGGTCCTGGTTCAATTGCTTGTCGTCTAACCCTATTGTGTTTCTGAGATATTTATTTAGAGATCCCGCCAATTTCTGATTAGCTTCCTCTAGTTGCAATTTCTTTTTTCTATTTTGTGCTAAAGACTTTTTTTCTTTTTTTGAGAACATGTTTCTAAAAAAAATATTTATTGCGCTAAATAAATAATAATAATAAAAAAAAATCATTCCATATACAAAATGCATCATATGATTTTCTCTCAATAAACTATTTGAAAATCGAAAGCCCATACTATATGTCATTTGCTACTAAATAAAGATTCAGATAAAGAAACTAATTTGACTGAAAATTTAGAAACAATTTTTTTTTTCTGAAAATTCAGTGTGAATTTTTTTTTTCTTTCTGCTGATTCAAAATATTTAAGTAAATTAAACCAACATTAATACAAATTACTAAAAAGCATTTGTTATAAGCAATTGAAATATTGAAAACATCTCAGATACATAATAATTATAAACTTTTAATGAAGAAGGGCTATAATAATTAGTAATTTTTTTAGATTATTTGGAAATTGTAATTGTATATCAGAAATAGACAAATCAAATTCTGCCCAATTAAGGTTAAGATTTATCTAGGTTTTATAGAGATAAATAAAAAGTTGCTTTTTGAATTATTTTGTTATTTGAAAGATAAAAATTTTTCATAATGAATTGTTTTTTTTATGAATATTTACTACTATGAAAATAATACTAATAATATATTTAAAATGTTCACTTACCTCTAAATAATAATCCTATTTTTTGGAGCAATTATAAACAAAACGATTTGAAAACAATTAATCACAGTAGTTTGCTTGCGGAGCAATTCACAGAATGTACGTCACTTTATGAGCAGCGATTATGATTAAAAAATAATAATAATAATAATAAAAATAAAATAAAAAAAAGCAAACTAAACAACGACGTTGAACCGTTACAGCTTCACAGCTCATAAAGAATGAATATATGCCGATACGAAACATTCCCATTTCCTGTTGCTACATGTTATAAATTCTTAGATTTTTAACTCGTTCCGTGTGGTAGCGCGAACTCCACACAGAACGTGTTTTTATTGTTCGTATCGGCAATCAAATTTCGTTTGACACAAATGATAACAACCCGTAGAAACGGAAACAAAATTAAAATAAAATAAAATATAATTTTATTGCTTAGAAAATATAAAACATGCAAAATTGCAAGCGTATAATTAACAACTTTTGTTTAAGTAAAATTAAATAAAAAAAAAGTATAAGTACTATAAATTTTGGCGCCCCTCTGGTCCAGGCGCCCTTGGCGGTGAACAATTTTGCCACCCCCACGCGGCGGCCCTGTTCATGACCTTGATGTAGTCGCACCATTTTATAAAATCGGCTGCCATGGCGATCTCACTGGCTAATAGTGCTTGATAAATATCTTCAGCCACTCCTTTCATTAGGTGTGATGCCTTTTCATTCTCTGGCATCAGGAGGTTTACCTCTTGGTAAAGTCCTAAGATGCTTTGGATATAGGACTGCGTACTCTCACCCATGCGTTGAGCTCGATATTTTAATTGTTCCTCAGCTTTCTTCTTATATTTTTACTGATCACCAAAAAGTTGAATCCGTTCAGTTTTAAATGTTTCTCAAGAATTCAAGGTATCTTCATGGTTCACAAACCATTGCTTTGCTGTGCCGTCGAGGAAGAAATAAATATTTGCTAAACACATCATGTCGTCCCATTTGTTAAATTTAGCCATTCTATCGTATTCTTTGAGCCATTTGCTAGGATCTTCCCCGAAATATTGATGGGCTCCTTAGTTGTTGGTATACGGGCGTAAATATTGTTGGTTGGGTTTGTGTCACTTCTTCGGGCATTTCTGAACGTTGTCTTGATTCTGGAAAATACAGTTCAAATTCATCAGGTAATTCTCTAAAAACGACAGCTTGAATGAGAACTATCACCGGAAATTCACGGTTAAATGGTTTTTACCTGGCGTCTCCATCAAACTTGTCAAGAAGATGCAAATAATAACAAGTCACAAAGTTATACAATATCAAATTTATTCGCTTTAAGCTACTCCTAACAAGCAAATTAAGAAAAATGATCCCACTGCTTGTGGAAACACCAAATTTATATCTTCACAGAATAATCAGGAATTGTATAGAAGTTTATAGAAAGTTCTAGAAGCCTCTATTGCATTAACCAATGAATAACAATAAATTTAAAGTCCAACCTTAAATGTAATGTCGTGTAGCTGAGATTTGACGCTTCGGACCTCGCGCTTAGCAAGTTCGTACTTTACCTCTCAGCCACGCTAACTATGCACAGATTTTTTTTTTTTTGCTGCATATAACACAATACAGGGGACGGAAGCTGAAAACCTGTTCAAATTTCTCTGTCTATCTTGAACAAAAATAGACGTCTCCAGTTCGTAAAGGTGCACAAGGATCAGACAGTAATGACTAGAAAAAGAACATGTGGGCAGATGAATCGTGTTTTGAATTACATCCTGCAGAGGATAAGATGCCAATATGGAGTAAACAGCAGAATATCATGGGAGGAATATCATTTTTTATAACCTTGAATTTACATTTCAACTAAATATAAGACATTTAGTAGCTTCCTGATAGTAAGTTTAAAAGCAGTTGAATCCCCCCAAAATTAAATATTTGATAAAATACAACTGCTTATTCTTTATGATTTTATAAAACAGTAATAATGACTACACAGAGAGATCTCTGAAAAGTATCTGACAAATCATGTATCATATAAAGTTTATAAAAGATAAAAATATTTTTTCATTTTAAAAGTGTAAATTTCTAGTAATGTTTTATCTTTGAATCAAAATCTGAATTTGTGTCTGTTTTCCACAACAAATATATGATACTTTAATAATTGTACGTAAAAAATATTTTATATTAACAATTTTAATCAAAATGACATTATTTCATGTTGATATATTACATTCAATGCATAATATAATTAGCATAATTATATCTAATACATACACTTGCAAAATTTAAAAAAAAAAATCAAATTAAATCATGTTATATCAAATTGAAATACATGAACATACTGATTATTTACAAGAATTCTTATATTATAAAAGTTACTTTTAGAAAATTGTAAATTTAAATAAAAAAATAAATGTAATTTCAGGATAATTATTAGTGAATAAATATATTGAATCAATTTTGGAATTAAGATAAAACAATTCATAGTTTAAAAAAAATTGCACTTTAAATATTAAAATTATATTGCCACCTTTCTAATATTCACAATAACAATTATATTGAACATTTTATATCACAAGAAAAACTTATTTTTTTACAAGAATTTTATTAATATTACTTACATGTAAATAATATACAAAAACCAAGGTTTATTAAAATATGCATCCACATTTGAAACCGAGCTCAGAAAACTAAATTATCTTAAATAAAAAACATTCAACTGAAATTTATTAAAATAATTGTATTAAATAAGCTTTTTTTTATTGTTAATCAATTTTCAATTTGATTGTTTGATTTTTATATTTAAATATACAAGTCAGCAGTGAAAACATTTAAGTCACAAAAGCAGAGGCACGAGAGTAAAGAATAAGGATTTTAAAACAAACAAAATAAATAACTAAGTAGCAAAAATTTATAATTTGTTTGGAATTATTAATCATAATGAAAGAAATGAGACATACTAAAATAAAAAATATATAATATATAAATCAGAAATTTTTACGACATTGCAATAAGAAATGCATTAAAAATTACTTAAAATTATAATAAACACTGAGCTATTTATTGCAGAGATGAATATTGTTTTACAGAGGAAACTAATTTGATAATCATAAGTGATGAGACATTCAAAAACAAAGGCTGGAGACAATATAATTCAAAACCAGGCAGACACATTAAACAAGAATTTTTCATAGATTACAAATTAAAAATTAAGTTTAAATTGGGGGGAAAAATGGATACTGTGCACTGTGGATAGTTTTGTGCTTGGAGCTTTCATGGATAAAAAGTTACTTCCACAACTGTTTTGTTCAAAAAATTACAAAAAATATCTACCATGTGGCACCAAAAAATGTAAAACTTGCTCTCTAGCTGGTAAAGAACAAATTTAAAATGAAAACTCAAATTTGAAAATATTTTGTATGACATTGCTTTATTAATTCTTGTGGGGAAAACCCCCTCCCCCTTCAAATTCTTGAGATTTTCGGGTCACAAGAGGTCAATACTTGGACAAAAGTCAGACCCATTGCAGAAAAAAAAAAAAAAAAAAAAAAAAAAAAAATCCCTGGTTTGAATCCCCCTGCTTGAGGGTGACCCTCGATAAAATCTTCACGGTGGATTTATCATTTCCTTTTTTTTTTTTTTTTTTAATTCCATTTCCTTTCTTTTTTTTTTTGTTCTTAATAACCTCAATTTAAACTTAATTTTTATATCTAACAGCATAGGTGCACTCTAAATGCAATGTATCTTCCTTTGAATAGTTTTTGACTCTGGAAATATTTATTTTATAAGTTAATTTCATAAATATTGCTTTAATATTATAATTTGTAGTTTCATAGATTACAACTAATACAAAAGACCAAAGAAAATATTCATAAAATATGCTCAATATTTTAATATTATATTTGCATTCTAATATTATATTATATTTGCATTTTAATATTATATATAGCATTCAGTTAGTTAACATTTTTAGAAAACAATTGCATATTTTATAATGACAAACAAAAATACTGCAATGATTTTCTGTTAGGTATAACTTATTATAGATATAACAAAACCTATAAATAAAACTATTTTTAATGAAAAAATGGTGATTTCCAAAACAGAACAAATAATTGATAAAAGTTATTTTTTTCAGTTCAGAAATTTACATTTACATATTTGAACCATTAAGATTTGCAAATTAATCTCGAAGAACTGAATATATATATATTAGTTAGGTTACAATCACACATGAATAGTTTAAAAAAAAAAAAAAACTTATACTAAAAATTGAAGAAAAATATGATTACAGAACAAAAAATTGAGCACAATAAAAAGAAATCACTTCTAATAACAGACACATAATTTTTTGTAAGAAACTGAACAGCATTATAGAAGAGAACAAACTGTTCACTCAAGAAAATAAAAAATCTTGACTAATTTATGTATAAAGTTAGCATGTACCTAACTGGAACAAACTAACTTACAATTTAATACATTCTGCATGCTACAATATCCTTTCTGTAGATGCCAAGCTTCAAGAAAAAATTAATCGTATTTTAATTGAATTCTATGACTAGTTAATGAACAGTTATTTATGTTCACCAGTCAATCATTCACTTTATTTATAATAATAAAGAAATTAATAATATTATGCCAATATCTTGGAGCTCAAAATCACAATCAAATTGAATTAAATTCATTAAGAATAATCACATATATTTGTTCTTAACTAATTTAGGAAGAAATACAGACACTTTTATACAATAAAGAATACACATGTAAACTATGTCTATAATATAAACACAAGTTTAAGAAATAGGGATTTCACTTGCATATTCAAGTTTGATCCCCTTTTTAAAATTTGCAATTTAAAAAGAAATTTGTGCATAAATCTCATGCCTTTGAAAAGGCAAATGCAAAAATCTTTTTTTCACAGTACAAGTTTCTATGAAATTTTCTTTCGTGATTCAAGCATAAAATAAAATCATGAATTTCAAAAATGTTTTTCCCTGCTGATTAAATACATAAAATAATCTATAATAATATATATTTGATTTAATTTATATATTGCAGAAAAAATCATTTCTTGTGAATATTAATAAAGCCAATTCATGCTCATCTGATGCTTTTTGAATACTTTGTATCAATTTCATTTTTATATCCATTACACATTTTATAAGAGGAAAAAAGATGTGATGTCACAGCACAGCAAAAGTCAGTATTAAGAAAAATGAAATGCTTAGTTATACATATAAATTATGTGATTGTGACATCACATTTACTTATTAAATAAATTTGTTGTATTTATATTCATAAATGGATTAGTATCATTTGAGAAGCATATGTTTGCATATGATGTTATTTACTGAAATACATATTTGGCAGGCTGAAATTTAATAAAAATTGCTTCTCTCATTTAAGTGTCATGTTAAAAATGCTTTATAATATATATATATTCAAATGCATGAATTTAAGTATGAATTTTTAAGTCATCTTTATCACAGACTATCATGTAATATATTGTAATTCCAGAAGAAAAATTGCATACCTGCCAAACTTGTATAAAATATAATAAAGTCATGACAGCTTTTTAAAACTATTGTTCCTATACTTAACTACTAAAACTATTAAAATTGAATCAATATTTCCACACTGTTCAATATTTCTAGAAGTGATGAATTTTAAAACTTTGCCGTGCTTGAATTGATAGTTCTTCTAGAATGGCAATATATTAACTAAAAATATAGAAAAATACAAACTTGCATAATATTCATATTTGCAGAATTTTTTTTCTTTAAATATCAAACTAAATTGATAATTATTTCAGTATTAAGTGCTTGTTAACATATTTTTCAGTCTTCAAAAATATTCATTAGTACATTTTATCTTTGAAATATTATATAATTGGGTTAAAGTTACAGTGATATAAATTACATTTTGATTGTTGCTAAAAAATTTTTATAAATCAAAAGGAACTACATTATTTAGAAATAAAAATGTTGAAAAAATGGCTAAAATGCTCATTTTAGGGGTCCCTTGGATTCAAATTTAGATTTAATTAAATTTAACTTATTTTGGGAATTGGTTATGAATTTCAAAGTTTTCTTTTATGGCCTTAATCACTGTAACTTAAACCAACCCATATTCTTTGGATAACAGTTTTATATATAAACAACAGCCATCTGCTAAATATACAGATAAACTCCAGTCTATTTGATTATTCTCAGGACAATACAAAAATCATTCATACATATTTGAGGTCAACTTTGTACTTTCCATTGCTTGTGTAATTTTGACAAATAGTTGGCAGCTCTGTGACTAATATTCAACCCAGGATGAGTTAGAGGAGAACCTTTGTCATGTAAGAATAATCCACTTATTCCTAAGTAAGTATGCATCACATCTAAACAAATTTTAATGAACAAAATTAATAGAAAGTAAAAATAAGGAAAATGCAGAAATTTTTTTTGAAAGCTATACATAAAATATTCAAAAACTTTAAATACACACTTTGAATAACAACACAAATAATTAGTAAAAAGTTTTATAACTCATACAGATGTAAGATCTGGTTGTTTTTATCAACAGTGCATCATTGTCCAACGACTACAGAAAAGCTTAACTGATGGAATTGAAAATGGTGCTACAATGTCAGTTAGAATTAGGATGCATTCTCTTTATATGCATTGTTGATAGTGCTATTATTTTACTGTATCTCTTAACAAAAACAGAGAAAAGCGATCAGCAGTTAGATTTGGGATTTTTTCAAATGAAATGCTAGCTCAAGTTATTTGATATCAGTGTGCATGTAACAAATTTAAGCACTTTTGTACATGCTTACATACATAGACTCATGCAATTTCAAAGCATAAAAATTTTTTTGATTTATAAAAATGTGTACTTTTTGTGTACTGTGTAGATAAGTATTTTTTTAAATTTTACATGTGCATTTTTAAAATTTAATTCTAAATCTGTTCAACATTTTCTATTGCAAAATAGAGAATATCCTTTTAATTTGTCACAAAAAAAGTGTATTTTTTTAACATTTATAAAATGGACAAATTAGCATTCAATTTTGATAAAAAAAATCATATTTTAAAATATTGATACTTATGTAGAAGGATAGAATGACCTAAATAATTTTTGCATAAAACATAATTTCAAAAAATTATTTTTACATCTAAATTGAATCGAAAATTATAAAATACATTAAAAAATCAATTAATATTTTATCCTCCATTAAAGACATTTCAAGAAACATTTAATATATTTATATATTTTTATTTTATTAATAATAATTTTTAAAATCTCAATAAATATAGTATTTATGGATTCAAATCAACTAATTGTGGAAAAAAAAATCTAAAATCTTTTGACAAAAAAACACAACTTTTTATATCTTAATCAAATATTTTAATATGATATGGCAATTTCTAAAAATGGCTATAACTTTGTTTAGAAATTGAATTGAGCCACATCATTTAATGAGAGTGTTAACCTTAAGTAATAAATGATACACCGATTGAAAATTCTGAAAGTTTGATTTAAGAAGTATTGATGAGAATCTAATCGTCTCTATATCTGTTACAAATATCAAAGATTTGTATAATTAGTAAATTGGAATATCTTTGATAAAAATGGATTAATTAATGGCTCAAAATAATAAGGGAAGATAATTTGTATAATACCTATGTAATTATACAACAGAATCACAATCAATCAATGAACAATTTCAAATTAGCTCAGAAAACTAAATTCATAAATACTACATCATACAAAAAGACTTTTATCATTGTAATTTTAAAATGAAAAAACAGAAAAGAATGAAATAAAGTCTAAATTTGTACAATTTAAAAAAATAATGAATTCGAATTCATTTATATCTTGTAGGCCATGCCTTAGTCCCTCTATCAAGGAAAAAAAAAAAAAAAAATATCTAAAAGAAGAAATTTTCCCCAAGAACAATTTTGCAAGTGACTTTTCTTTATTTTATCAGAGGCATTATGAAACTTACTATTCACATATGAATGACTGAGTTCTGAACACTATTAAGCATACATGTCTTGATATGACAGTCACCAGTAATTTTGAAGACAGAAGATATAGTTATTTTTGGACAATTACACTACAGTAAATCACTGGATTTAAAAATTGATCTGAAGTTTTTGAAAGGAAGCAAGGTGCCTCTAAATTGAAAACATTATTACAACTCCAAGAGTACTTACTATACCTATTCATTTTACAAAATAAATATGTAGATAAAAATTGCATGCACTTTACCATTGATGACATGCATATGTGAAAAGTTTCAGTGCATTTCAAATTGTAAAACATTATATAAACACTAAAAAGGCTTAAAATAATGAATAGTGACAGGAATGTGTAGTAGCTGATTCTTTTTACAAAATAAATGGATAGATAAAAATTGCATGAACTTTAGCACTGACAACATGCGTATGTGAAAAAAACATTTCAAATTGTTAGACATTTTATATGCACTATAATGGTTTAAAATAATGAACAGTAGTAGGAGTGTGTGGCTGATAACAGTTCAATCAAGATATAAGTCCACTGGAATGCATACTAATAGATCAAGAAATTAAGATTTGCATTATATCGTGCAAAAGATGACAACATGAATTCAAAAAGATGAATACAGCTGCTCTAAACTAACATCAATAGGACCTACAATTACCATGAGTTGGCATAGTATATTTTTCTAATAAAATGTAATTGTCTATTGGTAGTTATATCTTTGTAATATCATATTCACTCATTATAATTTAAAACCCCTTTTATGAAATTCAATATGCATCATTGGATATCCGAGAATGGATGCAGACCTGCAATATTGTATTATTTGCAAATATTTAAATAAAATGTTTTTTCTCAGGTGTAAATACATTGCATAAGCTATAAAATTCTTACATGTAAAATTTTTGAGATGAATGTAATAAGAAAAATGTTAAAATGCTGTTTGGAAAAAGTTGCTGAAATACACAAGTAACACGTTATTGCGATTGAATTTAGATGTATAATTTGAGTGTCAGACCCTATTTCTGTGTTTTTTTCAGTGTAAGTTTAATTTAAATTGTTTTAATTAAAGAAACAGAATTATATAAGTTAAAGTTAATTTTTTTTCAGTGGTGGGATGTAATTATTTCTTTTGAAATGCATAAAATCAAAATAATAAGCTACATAAAAAAATTCTAAGAATTTTGACAGAATTTTTATACTCCATTCACACAATGAGTTATTCAACTATGGGATAAATAAAGATCTGAGGAAAATTTGAGATGACCATTATTACACTTGAATCATATAGATTGTGTCCAATATCAGGCAGCCCATGATTTCCTGTGGGACAGACACTAATTTAACACTGACTCTTATCAACTGTCCACAAGAGTTAACTTCTTCATCATATAAAACATTAAAAGTTACAATGTGTATTTCTTTAACAAAATTTGTTAGCAATAGAAAAATTAATTAATGTGCCATTAGAATTAAATCATAAAAAAGGAATACTTTGTACAGTTTGTCCACATCTTTAGCATCATTAGGCTCTGAACAAAATTTGATGAAATTTTCCATCTTTTTGTCTTTTATTTTCATACAAAATTTTAATAATCTGTATTTGTGCCATTGACAATTGTACATAAGAAAACTCCATAAAATATCAAATTTTAAATAAAATACACATTATTGGTGATGTCATCAGTTTAAATTGCTAGTTTGAAGATTATGGCACACAGTTGGAAAACTTAGTGAAAAATTCAGAACTATATTCTACTATTCCTCCTCCCCCTCAGGGGAGAAAAAAAAACACCCTTAGCTAAATGTGGAATAAATTTTTGATTTAACAATTAAAAATACAAAAATAAGGCTAGTGGAATGTCTAAAACAATAGATTCTTTTAACTTCCATGACTTACTTGATAACCAATTCATTATGGAGATAAATTTTCTTTTAAGTATTTGGGAACACAGGAATATCTAGCAATTTTACATCAAATGAAACCATAAAATATCTTTCACAGTGCTTTCTTCAAAGGTATTTTAATTACTTTCGCAGAAGAGAATTTTTGTTATCAAATTGTATCAAAATAGATAGAAAAATCAAAAATAGAGAATAAAATCTTATTTCAAAGAGCAAAACAATTAATTCTTTTTTCTAAATTCATTTTTTAATTCTGAAAAGATTACACAATTTCACTGAAATTTAACCTATTGTTTCAACAGTTTACAGAATATGCTAATCGAAAAAGAAGACAAATTTTAAAGTTTATTTTTTAATATCAATATAAAAGACATACCTGGGCAATAATCAACCCATTTCGCAATGCCGCCACAAATTTCATCTTGAGTTGAAAGAACATATCTTGAAACTTCGGAATAATTCACAAATTCATAAGAATCTAAAAGCTACAAAGGGAAACATTTTTTCTAGTTCCAAAAATAGTGCATGATATTCATGAAAGAAAAGCTAAAGACAATTAAGAATGTAAAAAAGTGGAACTATTCAAAGTGGAAGACACAGAAATAATATAGTATTTTAAAGAATATTCACAAACTTGATGCAGAAATTCATCATCAAAAATCAAATCTCTTATTTTTAAAATACAAATGTGTGCAAATTTATTTTAATAGCTAATTTTTAATTGGAAAAAACAATGCATAAGAAATTTCAATACCTTTAATGTAGCACCAACCCAAAATGTATAACAAGTATCATCTGGTTTATTTGGTCGTCCATGAAAACCATGATTTTGACGAAAAACTAGCCAACGTTTCAAAGTTCTCAAATCGTTTTCAGTAAATGTACTTTCTAATCTACCCATCAGCCATAATGCTGCCACTGCACAATAAGTAGAGCCCCCTAGAATGAAACCAGCAAATGAAGAAAAATTTAAACAATAATAAGCAGAACTTTATGTGCTAATATTTTATAAAGAAATTTCAATAATAATGGAGGAATTTATAGTTTTCCATCTAATTTCTCACTGAGTTCTGTAATTTACTATTTTTGATTTCCCATTTCCAATAAACTAATAAAATTCACAGCTATTTAATGCAAAGAAGTTTGGCTTACTTATTTATTTGTATTTAGAAAGTGAAATAAACTTGTGAAGTTAAAAAAATAATAATAAAGAATAATAAAACTTACCATGAGATTCTAAACCAGGACCTTGTCCTATGCCACCATCATAATTCTTAAAAAAACAAAATAAATTACTCCAAAAAATAAATAAAAATAGCAAATTTATGTGCTTAAAAATTTAAAAGTACCAAATAAATCATTTCTCCCTCTCTCTTTTTTAAAATCAGAAATATCACATACAGTGCACATAACAATTTTTTTCCAATAGTAATTTATGATCATGCTACATATATTGTCTTATTTGAATTACATAAAGTAATTAAAAATTATTGAAAAAAAAATACTACGTCATAATTATGTAAAAACAATAAAACAAACAGAATGATTTAGAGAGGCATTGATTAAAAAGCTATGGATAGAAATCAAGATTTTTCCATTTCTCAATTGCCATTTAATAAGCCACATTAGCTATTAAAATTTTCCAAATTCTAAAGTAGAAAGACAAAGAAGTGGAAAAAAAAATTATGCAATTATTATGAATATTTTTTTTCACATCTTGTATAAACATGAGATTCTATGTTCTTGTCTAATGCTTTTTAAAAAAAATCAGTATTGGTAGTATAAAAATTTAATTCCTTCTTTTTCTTATGGAGTTTTAAAATTGGGAATGATGATATTGCTTATTAAACAACAATATATACATTTTTAAAATCAAAGTAGCAAGCAAAATATGACTTGGATGATTCAAATGCCTTATAGTTTAGCTTTTTTTTATAAACCTTTATAAATTTTTATGAAAACAATTTATGACCTCATAATTATATTTACAAACTGATAAAAAAAAAGCAGATTTGAAATCAAGGTTTTAAAATAAAGAAAAAGTAAAATTTATTTCTCTATTTCAGTAATCAATAACTTTATTAAGGCCTACAATTTTATGTTTTCAAAAATAACAGAAATAAAAAAATTGTTGAAAGAGAACTGAAAATTACCAAAGAAAGTCTCTTATCGGTTATATAATAATAACAATAATTATATATCAGTTTATTTACAAATTATTAAGAAAAGTTTATAAGAAGAAAAAAAACTTACCCTACTATTTTGTATATATTGAATAGTTTTTTCAACATCAATAGAAGACCAATCCTGCAGAATGTAACACACACAAGCTGCACAATATACAAATCTCATATCACTTTCACAATCAATATTCATAGGACGAAAACTAAAAATAAATAATTCCACAATATAAGATAAAAAAGTATGCTAAGTACTTCAGGAATTGATTAGAGCAGTTTTTGTGAAAATTATATATAAAATAAAATAAATTTTAGTCAATATTACTAAATGAGTTTATTTATAGAACTCATTTAAAGAAAAAACAGCATAAAAAATACTTGATTACCTTCCATCTGGAAGCTGCAATTCTTTTAAACTAGACAATATATTTTCTTTTTGTACTTTTGATAAATCATCACCCAAAATAATTAATGTTGCCAAAGCAGTATAAGTCATTGCAATATGCGCTTTATCACAGAGATCAGAATTCTAGAATAAATAAGAGACATTCAGCAAAATAATTTTTTCTCAAGTATACAAAATAAATATTTCTTATTTGCTTACCTTCATAATTTATGACATTTACTACTAAATTAAAATAATATGTCAATAAATGATACACATCATGAATACACCATTTGGCACCTTTTTGGTAAACAGAGGATCTTGGCAAATGTGTACTAATTTGGCACCAAAAATGCATAATTATAATAGAAAAGTATTGAATTGGGAAAAGGTATAAACCATATGAAGAATATATTTAAAGCTTCATTTACATTTGTGCGAATGTAAAGATTCAGGGGCAGCCAATAACATTATAAAATATTACAATCAAATCTCAGATACAAACATGATACTTAAAACAAAGTTTTTGACTTGAGCCATATAGGATTAAAAAAAACCATTAATCAAAAAGCAATTTAAAATTTATCATTGATTCTTATCCAATAGACTTTGAATGATATAAGTTTTGAAAGTAATTTTTACATAGATACATATATAAATATGTCATCATGATAAGACCTAATTTTTGAAAACAAGATTCCTGTTAAGAGACACAATAATCAATCATTAAAAATTATAAACACAGAATTTGCTGCCACAATTTATAAAATGAGTAATTAAATTTGTATAAACTGGATTTCTATCTTATTATTCTTTACTTAGATAATGGCATTACCAAAAGATTTTAATAGGTTTTGAAAGGTGAGGAAACATTAATTGCATGGGATGAACTCAAAATTTGTTGAAATGGTCTACTTCAAACAAGTCTGCAGCAGACATTGAAATCACTGAAAATCATATACTATTTGAAAATAATACTGCATATATTATTAGATGCAGAGAAGAGTGAATAAGCATATTTTGACATTCAAAAAGCTGGAATAATTTAACTTAATTATATGAATACAATTAATTTAGTTTTATTCATTATTTTTCTTAATTTATTTTGAGTTTGCAGATTATTAGTCTTATATACAATATACATATATTTATGCAAACATATAAACTTATATAAAAGCCCCCCCCCCCAAAAAAAAAACCAAACATATCTCGAAATCTTGTCTAACTAACTTTAACTTAAATAAGTGTAGTTCTAACCTTCCAGTTCTCCTTTCATAAAGATTATGCAATAATCTTTTTGTAAGTAAATTACAAAAATTATTAAAATATGAAAATGAATATGCTGATGTACATGAACAGTGGATATCATAAATATTTAGTATATGGCAGATTAAATAGAAAACAGATAATATATTAGGATGAGTGTTATAGTTAGTGCTAAATATTGAATTATGTTTTACAAAAGAAACATCTATATCATATATGTTGCTGTAAGATATAAAATTATATAGAATGAGAAAGTTAATTTGAAAGTTCTGTTATACTTTCAAGAAAATTACTTACATTATTTGTGCTAATCATGCAACTAGTTGAACCACGGAAGCCATAATCAACTGGAACAGTATCTAAAAAAATATTTCAATAATTCACAAATGATATTTTTTTAATAATAATAATTTTTTTTCCATTTTTTTTTTGGTTAAACATGGTAAAACTATTAAAGCTGTATATTAATGAACTAATTTTGAGAAACATAACTTTTAGGTCATATGTTTAACACTTTATTACTTTAATCTGCTATTATTATTTATGAAGCTAATGCTGCATAAACACATTTTAATTTAATTTAATTTAAATTCTGTTAACAAAGATGAAATTTTGTATACATGTGTTCTTGACAATAATACATTATCTTAATACCGTCAGAATGTAATTAATAATAAATTTCCTAGAATATTAATTATATACAAGTGGTAAAGTAAAAATTTAAGATATTAATTAAAAAAAAAAAGTAAAATTATTAACACTGATAATAATGAAATATAAATTAAACAAGGAAAATTAATAAAGATAAAAGTAGAAAATAATTAAAGTAAAAAATTCTCCGTTTTAGAATACTCATAAAAGTGTGCAAATTTTATACAAAGAGCAACAAAGAAAAACCAGGGAGAGTAAAAAAGACAAGAGAAATGCAAAATCATTACTATTTTTAATACAAAATTACCATCTTCACTTGCAACAACCTGCATAGAATATATCCAGTCAATGAAGTGTTGTTTGTCATCTTCAATGTTATCTAAGGCATTCAAGTGATCAAGAGCAGAAATAGCAAAAAATGCTGTAACCACTCTAAAGTAATAGAAAGGGAATTTATTATATAATTAGAGACAGGAAATAAATGATAGCGAAACTGTACAAATAACAATTTTAAAGGGAAAAAAAACAAAAACAATACAACCAATGATAATTCCTAAACTTTATTATGAGTGGTGAAGAAAAACATCTCTTTTGATAGTAGAAATGTTATTTATTCAGTAATATCAGACTGCTGATACAATTTTTTTAAAATTTATTATTGAAAACTAATAAAAAGTATTTAATTACTCTTGCATCAGTTAATGAGAAAAACTAATTTGAAAATATACTCCTTTTTTATTTGCATTTTTGAAAAACAATCTTCATTTGAATAATGATTTAGACAAAAGTAATATACAGGTATGACTTGGAACAAAATAAGCTGAACTTCACATAATAATGAAATGTGCCATACATAAATGCCGAGATGTAAAAAAGGTATGATTATTACATAAAAGAATTTCTGAGAGGTTTTCTTTCCCATACAGCTTTTACTAAGAAATTATTATAGGAATTTTTTTTGACAAGTGTTAATCTTAGTTATCTTTGGAAGTTACGCCATTGGTGGTAGGGACTTTTATCTCTTGGCTCGTAGTCTGAGAAGTAAAGCATCAGTAATTTTTTTTTAGTGCATGTTAGATATAATTATATAAAAAGTGGGATTTGAATCAGGAAATAAGAGAAAATTTTAGAATTGCTATGGGCTAATTTAAGATAAAAACAAGGACTTAATTAAGATTTAAACTAGACTAAGAGATTTCAATGTATCTATCTATATATATTAAAAAAGAATTGTTTCCTTTCCATAAAAATTCCAGAAAAATGATTTAAAAAAGTTTTAAAAATTTAGGTATTTTAGGAATGAAAGAGGACCAGACAGGAAACAAATGTAAAAAAGTTTACTTAAAATTTTTATTATGATAATGGTTAAATGCAAAACTGAACATCATCATTTCAAATGTAAAAACTTATATGGCAGTTTGGTCTTGTATTTTGAGCAGCCTGTACTTTAATTTCTAATTGCATTGATGTCTCTTGAAATTATAACAGGATTTTCAATTGTCATCAATGTTTTTAATAAAATTATTTTAAAAATAATTGAACAACTCAGTAGGAAAAGCCGACAGACATTTATAGAAAAAGAAAATTTGTGATAACTTGTAATTTAAACTTTTTTTTTTAAAAAAAGAATTATTATAGTATTGAAGTGACATTCCCTTACTTGTGTTTTTTATAGATACTAAAAATGCATTTTTGTATAATAACTTTTACACAACTTCCTTGATTCAACTAAATTAAATCATCTTTCATCAGCAAGTCAAAATCAATCGTTTACTGATATGACTTAAAGAACAACTAAAGTCCATCTATTTTTTTACTATTATATACAAGCATGACATTGAAAACTTACAATAGCAATGCAATCAATAAAAAAAAAGTTCAAAGTTCACGGAAAATCTTTTCAATTTTTTTAAACTCAACAAAAATATAAAATTATTTCATTTTAATGAAATTAAATATTTTATGAAAGCGATAATTTGGCATTTTATGAGAAGCTATTCTAAGAGTCCAGGTTAGTTAGGCGATTGATCATTAATTAGCAAACAATAAAAATCTTCCAGTGTCACACCCAAGACTGAAAATCGGACAAACAGACGAATAAAGAATCATTAAGCAATTCGTAATTCATTTTATAAATACTTCTGTTATTGGTGGGATATTAAAAATAAACCTATTAATAAAGTTTCAGATATATAGTTTAGTTTTAATTTATTAATAAACTTTAAAATGTTGTATAGTTATACAATTTTATGTCTGTACACTAATTATTTAAAAAAAGTGTGCATGCATGTAAAAATATGATTTACCTTGAAGAATCTATAGATTGACATCTTTCCGGTAAAACGCCAAGACAACGTAAACAATATTTTACATGTTTATCTCGGAGAAATTTCTGCTCTGCATCATTTACCGGGAATTCCATGTTCAACTATGTTTACATTTATTGTTCAAGATACACTTGCGAATACAGTTACAGAGGTATTTTAATCACCAGCATAACCAAGTGGAAAGTGAAATATTTTAGATGGCTTCACCAGAAATGAGTGCCAGCAGTTACTACTTTGGAATTAGGATTGGATGTTTCTGTTTAGCCTCATACTTTATATTAGATAGGCAAAAGTATTTAGTTTCACATACTAATGTAGACTAAAAGTATCAGGTATTCGGTATCAATTTTTGGACTCAATCGACACCGACTGGTAATTTCTTCGGTTCCATTAGTTTTTAATAATATTTGGGTAATACTATAACAATCTGATATAGTATAGTTCGGTGTCTTGTTATAGCGATGCTTTCTTGCTTATTTTTCATACATGTATATATTTCATACATACCGTTGTAAATTCTTCGTCCTCTCCTATGCTAACTTTATCAGAAAAACCTTTCTTTGTTTTTTCCTTGCCCATTCATCAGTCACTATTGTCATATTTAAGGGCCGCCAATACCTCTTCAGTAAAAGCGAAATCTTATTTTGCACTTGTATCTAACTGGTATATTTGTATTGCATATTGTACCTTATAACTCTTAACTTATTGCCTCTCTGAGTAATCTCGTGTGAACTTTCAAGAATCGACAAATAAAATAAACAGAGAATCAAACTTTTGTCAATCAAAGTTATCAAGTTTCTAATTCAACTTCGACAGTTACCTGTTATCAAGTTTTGAGTGGCCCAAAATAAAGATTAATTATGTTTAAGATAAAGTAGTTTTATACATAGCAAATGTTAAAGCCTAATCGAAAAAGAATGGCTACATTAAAGAATTCTTTCATATTCCGCGCAAATATTCTCAGATTAACGTACTTGGTGCTTTTTTAGTAATACGAGAATCTTCTAGTGATTAAAAATGACTACTGTTATTTTTAAATTTCATCCCATAAAGATTCTTATACTAATGAAAGAAAAATTTCTTATATCTGAACCATTTTAAGACCGTTATTGGAGAATATGCAAGAAAGTTTTGAGACACTTGTTGGTTTCTAATGTAACCCTTCATATGACCATCATACTGTATAAAAAATGAATGCCTCTAAACTTAGTCAAATAAATAATTTATTTTCAATTAGAAATTGTTGAATTGTTGAAAACTTCATTGTTTTCAGCTAAAAATGACAATAAATTATTGAAATTAAATGATAAAATATGCTGATCAATGGACAGGAAATTTTATCATATGTTCGAGGTAAGAATACTTATCTTTTAAGTTTATCCTGAATGATCAATGATTAGTAAATTGGGATATTTTCTTATTTTTCAAAATCAATTTATAATAGTGAAATATTAAAGAATATTTTTGAAGAGGCCTCGGAGTTACAGTTTATAAAAAACTAAGTAAAATCATAAAAAAGTAAGGTATTAAATCTTCCCAAGCAAAAATTTAAATACTAGAAATCTTTTCGAAACAATAATAACATATCTTCATGTCAAGTATTCGAAATATATATAAAACTAACGGCAAATTAATGCATAATTTCAGTTCACATGAGAGCCCCTAAGAGCGTTCTTGAAATTGCAGAATTTAACTGTTTAACCTATAATAATAAATTACATAATAATAAATAATGAATTACAGTAATGAATACAAAGATTATATTAAATAATAAATTACATAATGAACTACAAAGATAAATGAATTACAAAGCTCTGCAACTCCAGCAGTCTTATTCGTATGAAAGCAGAATTTCTTTTGCCTTAAATATTAGTATATCAGAAGTATTTTACTAATTGTGATTAATAGGACAGAATAACTGCATAAGAAATTAGATTCTAAATTGAAGATGAAGTTGAGGAATGTTTTTATTGGTTTATATAACATGAATATTCAGATTTTGTCAATAATTTGATTTAATGTTGCTAGTTCTCGGTCTACAGGTTCTTCTGTTATTATCATTTAATTTCATCACAATACAAATTTTTAGTGTGCTAGCAAGCCTTCTAGAATTTCTCTCAAGTGGACAGAGAAATTCTAGAATATTTTTAAAGCAAAAAAAAAAAAAAAAAATGTTTCATGCTTAATTATTTTATATTATCGCACACAAAATAAAGATGCATAATCCACGATTTTTTGAATAACAAATAATTTTGCTATTGTTATTTTTAAATATTTGCTCCAAGTATCTGTTATTTCAATCATGTTATTAATTAAAAATTATTATTAAATATAAAATTTATTAATTGCAATTAATACTTAATTTACTAATTTAAGTAACGTGTGATTGAATTAATTTATCTATTTCAGCTTACTTCTTAAATTTAATTTTTTTCAAAACTGTTTATTTAATTTCTTTATTGGAGTAAACCATTTTCTGGAAAATTTGAATTAAATATATGTCATCTCTTAAAAAGGTCTCTTATGTCTCTCTTAATCTATATTCTACCAATAGATGACGACAGCAGTAAACAGTATACATGCAAAGTCATGTCACAAGCAATTAAAAATGATTTGTATGGAATAGAGCATAGAGATGCATAATCCACGATTTTTTGAATAACAAATAATATTGCTATTGTTATTTTTAAATATGCGTTCCAAATATCTGTTATTTCAATCATATTATTAATTAAAAGTTATTACTTAATATTAAATATAAAATTTATTAATTGTAATTAATACTTAATTTACTAATTTAATTAACGTGTGAATGAATTAATTTATCTGTTTCAGCTTACTTCTTAAATTTTTTTTCCTCAAAACTATTTATTTAATTTATTTATTAGAGTGAACCATTTTCTGGAAAAGATGAGTTAAAAATATATGTCATTTCTTTAAAATGTTTACTTTAGTCCTATATTCTACCAATAGATGGCGCCAGCAGTAAACAGAGTACATGTAATCAAAGTCAATCATGTCACGAGCAATAAAAAATGATCTGTATGGAATAGTGCATCATCAAATACGAATATCGGTGACTTCGCACTTTCCAGTGAAACCTCGCACTTTCCGGTGAAATCACCGCTGCGATAAATTTCAGTGATATGCAATTCAATGATACTATACGATAATTCCAATAACCGGTCTGTTCACTTTTCAATCCAATCACCGATTTCTTTCGAGAGCTTCCATTGGACAGATCGTATCGTCACCGCTCCGGCAAATTTCAGTGATATCGTATCGATTGTTAGTTTCTATCGTGATCCAAAACTTGTAATCGAAATATCATCAGTAAGATCGTATGAAGGATTTGAATCACACCCTTCTTTAAAAAGTATTGATCACTTGTATTTGTGACTTTTTGATATTGGTTACGTAATAACCGCTCTGAAAATATTCGTCATCCCTAATAGAGCATCATCAAATGCGAATATCGGAAAGTCAAGATCACTCTCATGAAGTGGAGCCGACACTTCACACTTTCCAGTGAAGTCACCGGTCCGATAAATTTCAGTGATATGCAATTCAATGATACGATAATTCCAAGAATAACCGGTCCGTTCACTTTTCAACCCATTCACAGATTTCTCCTTTTCTGTTTTGTTCGAGAGCTTTCATTGGACAGATCGTATCGATTGTTACTGTCTATGGTGATCCAATACCTGTAATCGAAATATCACCAGTAAGATCGTATCAAGGATTTGAATCACACCCCTTTTTGAAAAGTATTGATCACTGGTATTTGTGACTTTATGATATTAATTACGTATTAATTACGTAAATACGTAATTATCGCTCGTAAAATATTCGTCATTCCTAGTCATCCCAGGTAGCACATTCTCTATCACAATATTATACAGTATTATGCGATATTATATTATATCATTTGATATTCAACAATATTATATAATATTGCTGATACTGTTTAATATCATACAATATTATATATACAATATATATGTTCTACTAGGGATTAGTGGCTTTGTAATGATAAATGTAGCCAGGATGTGCTACTTTTCTGCTCCTCCGGTGTAAATGACTTAAATCAGTGGGAATTGTCTCCTGGTTTATTTTTTACATTCTTTATAATAAAGATGCTATTGTACAGCCTTTGCACGTAATCTTAGGGAAAGGCTGCGAAATCCACGAGTGTTTAAATGTTTATTTTCACACACCGGAGTTGTGTGCTTTGTAACGCAATAAAGAAAACTGGTACTTATGTATTAAATGTATGCCATTAGCGAACAACAATGACTGAAGATCGCTTTTTGATTTGAATCTAATATTTTTACTGAGTTTAACGAGCGATTTTTGTCGATTAATTGTTGACGTTTAATATACAAATCCCACAAAATTTAGTATGTACTTTGGACGCCTTTTTTTTGATCGATTGAATCCAAAATTTTGCAGAGAATTACAATTGTATTCACAAGATCCCATGCCAAATTTCATTTATTTATGTTTTACGTTTACTTTTTCGAATTGACTGATTACATGCACGAGTCTGCATATAGATAGACAGACGATCAACTTTTTAAAATATTCAATCCAAAAATTTTAAAAAAATCTATAGATGCTAAAACTGTGTATAAAATTTCATTTGTCTAAAATGTCACATTTTTGAATTACCACCTTTACAAATATGCTAAAATACAGACAATCAACCCCTTGAAGAATTTGGTTCCAAAGTTGACACAGATTTAGGTTATCGATGTTAAATCTGTGAACTAATTTCTATGTATCTCTTTATATTTTGCAGTTATCATGTTCATTTGTACTCGGACAGTCAGCCACCAGATTTCCTCTAAAAGGGGTTTTACTCAAAATTTGACGGTGATCTTTTATTTGGTGTAAAGATCACATGATAAATTTCATCTGTCCGGTTCAGAGCATTCTTGAGTTAACGTGCTCACTTCCAAAAATGTATTTTTTAGATTCCGGAAAGTCTGAAACGCGGAGATTCATTGAAATATTGATGTCGAAAATTTAAATTACAATTCATTCTCTTTGTATATGAGAAAGTGAAAAAGGTGAGATATATACTAATCTATTTCCTCCATGGTTTGCAGTCAACTCTACTTCTCAATCTTTGCCTACAAATCTTTACGCAGCTAATATTGAGAAAACAACCAGACATTTAGTGTTTAGACAATTTAAAGAAATGGACGGAAGACAGACAATTCAAAGGAATGGAATGAAGAAGAAAAACTGCATTTATTATGAAATATAATTTTACAAAACTATTTCTAAGTGTTGCTTGATGAATATTTTAAACCACATCGAGTTTCCTCAAACTTGGTTAGATATAATTATATTCAAAAAATCTTGTTGATCCTGCAAAAACTGAATCACGACCTACAGTTTGGAAACATTTGTTCCATCATGCATTCCTTTTGGAATATGCGTCTCGAAATGCGGAGGCGAGTTCCAAAATAGCCTTAGCGTTGCTTTGAAATGGGGCGTTAATGTAATTAAACTAAACTAAACTTTTTGAAAAGCAACTAATATTAATCACAACAATTAAGTTCAGTGCAAGTATTCAGATAACTGACTTCTTGAGGAGGAAGGAGCAATGGCTTGGGGGAACCCTTGATTCCCTAAAATATTTTTTAATAAACACAGCCAAATTTCAAATTTCTGACTGTCACGCTTGTGAGGTTCCTTGATGAATTAGTCGGTGAGTCGTATTTGATATTTATATGTAATGCAACAATGGAAGGAAATAATAACTTTCAGCATGTCTAATGAAATTGCTGAATCTCAAGAGCTTATTTTTACTCACATTTGGATGACCTGGTGGAGGCCTTCCTTATTCTAGAGCCATGAGAAAGGCTGCAAAGAAGAGAATTTAGACATCTAGATTTTGTTATAATCCTAACATTTTTTTGGAGCCAAATGCCTGTTCTCTTCCGTTTCTCATTCACTAATCTAGTTATCTGGGAATTATCCCAATATTTAATTTAAGTACAATTCAAAAAAAAAAAAAAACGCGAAAATAATAAAAAGTTTTAATTTCTGAATTGAAGCTTGCTCATAGAAAAATAGAATAATTCATAAATCATATATATATATATAGTAGACTCCCGATTATCTGAGGGCGGGTTATCCGCGCCTGCCGCACTGTTTTTTTTTTTTTTTTTTTTGCTTCCAAGCAAAGAGAAAATGCTTCCAAAGCAAGAAGCAAACACAAATGACTGATTTCCTCAAAAAGGTGTAGTTTTACAGTTATGCTTTTGTAATGACATAATACATTACAGTATTAAAACAGTACATATGTATTAATTTTTCTGTGCATCCTTGACGCCTCTAGTAAGTACAAAACACTTTTCTGTTTTCATTAACAAAATGCATTTTAGGTTAGTTTTGAGTGATATACTAAAATATTAAGCGTTAGTTAAACATTTCCTGCTGTTTATTTTACGTTTCATTGTACATAAAACGATTTTTCAAAGTTGGAATGACTGTTTTCTCTTTTGCTGTACCCGCTTTTAGCTTTTTCCGGATTATTCGCGATTTTTGTTATCTGCGGCGGTCGCGCCACTCAATTCCGCGGATAATCGGGAGTGTACTGTATATATATATATATATATATATATATATATACAGTACACTCCCGATTATCCGCGGAATATATATATATATATATATATATATATATATATATATATATATATATTTATATTATTTATATATATATATATATATATATATATATATATATATATATATATATATATATATATATATATATATATATATATATATATATATATATTATTTATTTATTTATATATATATATATATATATATATATATATATATATATATAAATAAATAAATAAGCCAGTTAACAACTTCCTTTGTTACTCGGCTATGAACCCTAACGTTGCAAGTTCGAACCACAACTTGCACATTGGTGACCCTGGTTCTGAACAACCGCATCCTTCGTTCTGTCGTGGCTCTATCTACCGGCAGCAACCACTCACACTCGCTCGCCATAACACTTGGCGCGATTACAACGTTCGTCGCCCGCCATAACTGGCGCGATAAACTCTACCGACTCACTGGTGGGGGACTGTTGTGGTGGTAACATTATAAGCCAGTTAACAACTTCCGGAGAAGAGTGTACACTTTTGTCTAGTGGCTTTGTTACTCGGCTATGAACCCTAATGTTGCAAATTCGAACCACAACTTGCACAGTTTCAACAAGGGAAAAAAAAGGCGAAGCTGAAAGAACGCTGAAAATTTTTTGATGTATCAGATTACATAAGAAAAAGAGAATAAAAATGCAATATTTTAAAGAAGTTTTGCTTATAAATGTAATAAAAATGATCGTAATTAATAGCGACCTTCCGTAATAAGCAAATCAATAAGTAAGTAAAATGTTAAACTGAATGATGGATGACATCTTTTATTAATGTATTTGATTACAAAGCAAAAAAAGAATAAAAATGTTTAAAACAGAACAAAATACCAAAATTTATTTATTTTGAAGTCCACAATCCAGCACTTTCATTTCGTCTAGGAAATCAGATAGCTCCATTGCAAATACAATGCTTAGAAAAAGTCACTGCTATTTTAATCGCTTTTGTTATTTTTACATTTAAATAGTTTTGGAAATTACTTGAAAGATAAAAGTTATAAATTGGCTTAGATTTTAGAACATGATACTATCCAGTCGACAAGTTTGTAACATATTCGTCAACCGTTACGATGGTTGCCAAGCTTTAATCCTTTAGTAACATTCTGGCACTCAGAGTAACATCTGCAAAAGTAGTATTTTTATCAGAACTTTAACAAATAAAAAACACATGAATAAGTCATTTAGCTAAAAGATAAAATTGGTTTGACTATCATTACAATATTATAGTATTGTTCCAAATGGTGTTAGAAAAGCATCTGAAAAATTAATTACTATTTAACTGCCACATGGGAAAAAATATTTTCATTGAAAAAACACCGTTTATCATTACAAATGCCATTGAAAAGACACCATTTAAATCATTTTAAATTTGAAAAAAATGGTGTAAAAACAATTTTGGTGCACTAATATGCCCCGAAGTTAACTTGCAGGAAAATTAAAATTTAAAGCTATGTATAATTAATTAAAATTTCGAAAAATTCTTTCATTGTGAGCATTTAACTTTTTAAGAGGCAATCAACCGCACTGCTATCTTCCAAGTTTCTGGCTCAAATGATTTGGAAGGTTTTTTTAATGAGCCAATAAATGAGCGATTTGCTTTTTCATACTAATATATCATGTTTAAAATAGTCGTAGTTAAGGGTCGAAACTAACTTTTTAGTTCCTAACTACTCAGCTATCAAAAGGATTCCAGTGGAAAAGTTGTTCGTTATAATGAGGCGTTTTCTTCCCTAATTTGATTCATTTTTCTATTTTCAATCTTAAGGAAGTTGAAAATGGAAATTTCAATACCCTATTATTTTCACCTTTTTGAGTTGGATATTTTATCTACGAATTCAATGGGGAATTTCATCCTCTCTGCGACATATTATCAGGAAAAAGTGTTAAACACACACACACACACACACACACACACACACACACACACACACACACACACACACACACACACACACACACACACACACACACACACACACACACACACTTATATTTGTAGTAACAAAATCCCATACGAAATTTGATATATTTAAGTCATTGTGTTTTTAATCATCGCGTTTATATGTTTATGAAAGTACAGCCCGACAGACGGTCAACCTCTTATTAGATTAGGCTCAAATTTTGGCATCTATCTACACTGCAGATATTAAATCTGTATACCAAATTTTATCTATATAGCTCTCTTCGTTTTATAATTATCGTATTAACTTGTTTTCTGATAATCGGGCAGATGGACTCCTTCTGAACGAGTTTTGCTCAAAATTTTATAGAAATCTGCAAATTTGATGTAACGACTGTGTACCAAATTTCAACCGTCTAGCTCAAAGTGTTTTCGAGTTATTTTTGTCAGGGATAGACAAAACACATTTTCCAAAAATATGTTCTTCGAACTCAGGGTGGTCTAAAACGTAGGGATTCGACAAAATCTTGAGTTCGAATTTTTTGACGATTACTAGACTTTCTCTATATTACATATACTAGAAATTAAAAATGCAAGATGGCCATTGATGATATATCTAATTCTCATCAAATGAAATAAAAATTGATGAAATTGGTACAATAATAGGGACTGACAGACTTTGTTATTATATTTTTCATAGATAATGTAAAATAAAGTTGTATTTTTGAGATTCATTAAGGATGGTGGGGAAACAAACGACCATTGATAATTAATCTAGTATCACGAACTTTCATACAAAAGATCCATTATCGAAATCTAATCAAGGGTTGGGACCCATTCTTTGATTTTCCTAAGTATTTTAAATATTTATATTGGAGAATAAAATTGGCAAAGTTAGATCAGCTGTTCTGCCAAAATTTTATTTTGGCTTCATTCTACACGATTTAGGAGGGAGAGAGAAAGACGACTATTATTGACGTATTTAGAACTTTCATATAAAATGAGAAGCTTCGAAATAGGCACAGTGGTTGTGGTTAGGGAACACTTTTGTGGTTTTTTTCCCATAGAGAATGTACAGTGAAATTCTGAATATTTTCTTCAAAATTGATAGTGGGATGATAGCTATTATATAAAAAAGTAAAGAATTTGGATCATCAGCTGGGATTGGAGGATTAGTACTTTGGTTTTTCTTATTATTTTAAATATATGCAGATGACTGAAAAAAGTACAAATAGACCATTAACAATACAAAAAGAATTTATTACATTTTTACAATACTTACAACTTTCGCACACATATGTGCATTTTTACAATAAAATCTGGAAAATATTTGCACATTATAGTTACAGCAAAAGTTTCGTTTCACATGATCATGCATGCACAATAAATAAGCAACATCAACTGGTCTGAACAAATTTTCTTCTGAAATGAACGGACTTAGTTTGGCGCAGCGTGGTCGAATTTATGGCTTTTGTGCCATAAAAATCCAAACAAACCAAACCAAATCTGAAACGAATGGAAGAAACTTGCGGCTGTCTTTGTCGGACTATCAGAAAATTTATAGGTTTAAAAAAGAATAAGAATCATACAACTGAATCTTAATTTAGAGTGGAAACATTTGGCACACACAATACGAAATTTCTTTTAAGGATTTTTCATTATTGATTTGGATTGATACAGATACATGTATTTACCTATTATTAGTTCTGCAATTACAATAAAATTGGATAGGATTTAAAATAATGTTAAACGTGTTTCGAATTTTGGAAAAAAAGAAATTTGTTTATACATCAAACGTTGACAAGTCATTGTCGTGGCATTTGAATTTAGCAGTTGATGTTTCTTAAAGTTAAAACTGGTAATTATGATACAATATTCAAAATAAATAATATTGATTCTTTTGGCAACAGTTAGAACAAAATTCAGCAAAACCTAATTGATAAGTAGGTTACTTTTACATATATAACCAATAAAATATTTAAAAAAATTAAAATTCAATATTAATATAATTTAATTTATTTAATACTAATATAATTTAATTTATTTAATACTAATATAATTTAATTTACTTAATAATAATATAATTTATTAATCAATTTTAATTTGATGATTTACATGATTTAAAATTATTTTTTAAAAAGGGTATATACAGATTTAATATAAAAAAAAGTGAGGAATTTTTGAGAAAAAATTTATTTATGTTTAAAAAAAGTGTAAATTAGGAGGAAAATAATATTAATGCAAGTTAAATGCGTAAAATCTTATATAAATTATTGGTACAAAATATTATTAATATGATAAATTAGCTTTATTTTAAAATAAAATATTAATGAATCACGAATTTTTTAAATTTAAAATATAGATCAATAAATTTATTCTTGCGAATACACTTTTCAGTTTTGTGCACACTGTCTTTGAAGGCAATCAAATTTTATAATGCTTAAAAGCGTTTTATTTTCTATTTTCTTTTTTATTCAGTAGATCTCATGATTCAATAACGGAAGCATCCAGAACGGTATTTACAGAAACTTAATGGCAGATTAAAAAAAAAAAAAAAAAGAAAAAAAAAAGAAAACTAGTTTTCTTTTTGAAGAAATACTTAGTATTATGCAGATAGTTTTACTTCTAAATGCATTTATATACAATTGTATTTAAAATTACGTGACATTTCTTTTAGTGATAAAATATTTTAAAAATCAATCTAGATTGAGAATGAGTGAATGTTTAAAATGCTGCAGATCTTTTCTAGATTGTGTCATTCAAGCAAGTCAAACTCGCGGTAGTCCAAAACTACTACTTTTGTAGCCTAATTAATGCAAACATATGAAATTAAAATATAATGATTTTAAATCTCTTACGAAAGTACTGCTTTCAAAATTTTTTCTTGCTGAATTTAGAATCAGTGCTAATTATAGTCGAATCCAAATAATTTGAATTCCCGAAATCTCTATAAAAATATATAATTCAAAACAGATATGATGCTACAATTTTGCATTTTTTTAAAAAGTAGGATGAATAATTTTCGAAAATACTGATGTGGAATTAGTGACTGCAAATGCTCAAAGAGAACTTGTTTGAAGGGATTCAAATTCCATTTGTGTTA
The DNA here is from genome assembly GCF_947563725.1 of Argiope bruennichi. Lineage (NCBI taxonomy): Eukaryota > Metazoa > Arthropoda > Arachnida > Araneae > Araneidae > Argiope > Argiope bruennichi. Next base: position 24,775,217 of record NC_079158.1, read on the forward strand.
GATCCTTTTAAAAAAGAAAAGTTATATTTAACCTTTAGCACTCGATTTGTGTTGCGACAGTGACACTGGATTACCTGCATACTTCAGGCTTAAAATGCATATAATTCAATTTTTGAATCCAAAAATAAAGAAGATCTTTACTGATATCATGATTAATGATTTTGGCAGCTACCTAAAGTAACCGCAACGTGATCATGAATTGAAAATTGAATTATATGTATATATTTTAACCTTAAAATAGGGATGCTACACTATGTTGCTGTAGATGCGTCAGTGGAGTTCTAAAGGTTAAAACCGTAACCAATGAAAAATTTTGTTTCATTCAGATTTTATGTTCAATTTGATTCCAAAACGCCTCTAAAGATCATAAAATTGCAACATTTTTGCATCTAAATATTACAGAACCTTTTGTGATGCACTAGTTTCTAAACGAAGAAAACCAAACAAAGAAAATGTAACTCGCCTTTTCTATGTAGTTTATTTGATTTACTTTAGTCTCGAGTTTGACTTATTTGGTGAAAGTACAAATCGTGACAATTTTAACCAGAAAATTATCTACGTGTGCACAAGAAAGAATGTACATCAAAGTTAAACTTTCGATTAAATAACTGCATTTTAAATAATTGCATACTGTCTTTTGGTTAGCAATAAATATTTTGTGCCAAAACGATTGAGAAAAGTTCTTTCAACAAGCTTGTGCAGCTTGTAAAAAAGCACTTTTACAAGCTGCATTTTTTATTTTTAAAATAGTAAATTTACTGATATGTTGCAATTTTTCATCGCGCAAAAACACAGCCATCTGCTTCTGAAGATAGCTTCATTTGTAACATTTCATAAATTATACTATATAAAGATTTAGGACATGAAAATAATATAGAACAGAATAACAAATATTAATGAATTGAAATCTTACCTTTCAGCTTTTATTTTTATTTATTAGAATACTTTCAATACACCAACACTTTTATTATGACAACACTTTTATTTATTTATGACAATAATAATAATAATGAAACAGGAATGGAGTTTTAAAGAATATATAATTATCTATTTATCTATTGTAAAAATAAATAATAAATAGATGAAGGTTTGTTAGCTTTTGAATTTTTTTATCCTTTTCCAAAAGATCTGTTAATTTTCTAAGTTTATATTTTATAAGAATTTTTTAAAGTAAATTTAAAACGAAAATTATGAAAATCTATTTAAGCCAAAATTATTATCACTCATGTGTGTCTTTAAAATTTAAACGTGACTTTCGATTTTCGAGAGTTTACCGTGTTTTCAGCTATTATAAATAACAAAAAGAACCTAGAAATTTCCTGTGCATAATTTTTAAAATGTATAAATGAAGCAAACTGGATTTTTGTTAAAATTACACTTCTGTTTTCTAAGAGAATATTAGTATACAAATGAGAAATGGAGAATAAGTTTTAAGCAATAAGTTTTGATAAAAAATTCTTATATTCCCAAAATTGCTTCAATGATTGATTACTTAAATGCAAAAGTGAACTAAATCAAATTCTGGAATTTAGTATTTTCATAATATTTCCTTTTATTTACTTAAATAGTAAATGATAAGCATATTTAGGTATTAAATTTAAAAGAAACAAGCTTAAATTAGAGATTAAATGAATGTGATATAAAAGTAAAAAGAAACAAACTTGTAGTAAACGCCCATAGATTAGGGTTGCAATTGAGTTTTTTTAACCTTCCGTCGGGCGCAATGCAAATCCTAACACGATCGGGCGCATCTCATCTAAGAGATTAATGTACTCAATTAATGCAATTTTTGAATGTATGTTAAAAAAACATATTAAGCAGAACTTTTCACTTACATTTGAGTATATTTAGGCTTTAGATCTTGCTGATTGGTGCAAAAAAAACAAAAACTCATGACTTCATCTCACATATTAGTTGCGCCCAATGGAAGGTTAAGAAAAACTAATCACATAGCATTCAACTTTAGCATTTTTTTTCAGTGCAAAAAAAGTACAAATTTAAAAAGAAAAAAAAACGTATTTCAAATGCTAATTATTGACAGTAATATTATTATTAATCATTGTACTTCTACTGATGATAGTATTTCTATTTAAATCAAACAAAAAAATTACAAAATCAGATTCCAAACCAAAAACGTACAATTGTTTTTAACGTGCACTTTGAACAATAACATTAAAAAAAACTTCATACTTATAAGCTCATAGCAGTAATTCAACATTTTACAACAGCAGGGTGAGGCATATCTATTTTTGGATGTTTTCTGGGCATGGGCACAGATAAGCTAACATCAAGTACACTATCTCTTCGTATAGATAGTTCTATTTTAGCACACAGAGTGGTTTTGTGAGATACAAGTGAGGGGGTTTTTACTTTCTACTGAATTTAGAAGATTATTATATCTCACTTAATTGTTTACAACACAAATGACATCTTGATGCGATTTATATAAGCAGTGGCATTACATTCAATATATTGCTAAGAATTACAGATTAGAAAAAGTCAAGACCGTTTTGAAATCAAGTAACGATCGTATAAAATTCCTTACTGTTAATATCCTTTAATTAAAAAAATTCAAGATTTCTTCAGAAAGAAATAGCAGTTAAGAATTGAAAATTTTAAACCAAAATAAAAAAGACTACAAATGGAGACTAAAAGTGGTAAAGTTTATTAATGCCAAAGGCGAAAATGTTGGAAAATCTCAAAAAATGATTTGGTCAATCCTCAGGACTTCACACTAACGACCTCTTTTGAACTAATTAGAACACGGGCTTCTGAACGTTTAACATTACGACCTAAATTTTAAAAACCGAATCTATAGCGACCCGTTTCGGTCTCGAGACACTCAATTATTTTCAGAGACGAACAGCACACGGTCTTTCCGAAAATGGTTTTATGAGCTAAAAATAAACTTTAGCGAAATAAAAAAAAGTTACTAAATATGATAAAAATTTGTACAAATATTAACAAACCACTTCAAAATTAATATGTATACAAAGTGAATTGAGCTTTCAGAGAGAAAAATAGTTTCTGCTTAGATGGTCGGAGTCTAAGGTATTGGATGAAAACGTAATGCTAAATGAAGCTGCATATTGCAGCAATAGGTGATGTGATAAGTGTATCGTATACAATAAGCCGCTCTTTATATATGTCATTGCTAAAACGATATTTGATAGCTTTCTTCTGATCAATCGACACGAGTCGCTTGTTTGCGTATTGCATTGTATTTTTGTGGTGCTGCTACCCTGTGACTAGAATGGACATTTTAAGTTCACATTTAAATTTTACAAATTGTGGAAGATATTCAAAAATCTAAAATCTTGTCGTGACTTACGAAAAGTTGACACACAACTCACAATTTGAGAGCTTCGACTTATAGGATTATAATGCTTTCATTATTACCACATTAAAAAACATTGCTCTTTTGAAATTTTAAAGTCAATAACGGCGATTGAAATTTTGTGTGCACTTATATCCTTTACCACTTTTAGTCTTCAGTTTTGAAAAATCAAGTTTAAGAAGCTTTTAACAAATTTATGCATTGCTATTGAACATATTTGTATTAACATCACACAGAGTAGCGTACAGATAGTTAGATATTATTTAATTGCGATAAGATAGTTGTAGTTTTCAGCACTGTTTGCAGTTAGTATTCTTCGCTTTTCGCTACTTTCTGATCATTTATTGAGCAAGAGGTTAAAGATAAAAATTTCATAGGAGGTATTTTATTAAAGTAATAAGAAATTATTATTATTAATCCAATAATATAATTTTCATAGGAGGCGCTCATTTTCATTTCTCTTTACACAATAAACTAATTACATTTTTGATATGAACTTACAAAATTCTTTGCTTGTGACTTTTACACCTTGCAGTTTTTTTAAACATCGAAAAGCAACAAGCTGTGCTTTATCTCGTAAACCAAAATAAATGAATATTGCTCTGTCCAATATTTTTCAATTAGTAATCAATTATATATAATTAAATGTAATTATATGTTAATTTAACTGTACAGCAGAGCATTTTTTTAATTTTCACCTTTAAATTAGTATATTTTGATTCCTTTGGCTTGTTTCAACAAAAATAATATACCATTAATGATAGTTGCCTGAAAATTAGAAATTGTATTTCATTATGATTTATGCTGAATGAAAAAAAGCATATTGGGAAATTTTCATTCGAGTCAAATAAATGCTTTAGAGATAGCTTATATATAATTAAAAACGAGGAATAATGATTTAATTTTTAGAGATTTTATTGTGAATTTAGGGATACATTTAAGAAGTTTCTACAGAACTTTAAATATATTTTTTATTCAAAATTAATTTTAGTCATGATAAATTTCAGAAAGACAAACGGAATAATATAGTAATTTGTTTTGAAATTTTGGCACACGATAGCACTTACTTTTACGAACCTTTAATTATAATCCCACAACTTAATATCGAATCATAATTTGCCAAATGGAAAAATTCCAATTATAACAGTTTATTGTGTAAAAAGAAAAGGTTAAATTTGAGAAAATAATACTTTCACACAAATAAAATTTTTTCAACCGGCAATTCACAAAAATTAACATTTGACATAAAATGGTTAGGATTTTAATGTTGGCCATTTTAATAATTAATGAAAGGGTTTAAAAGAACTGATGTGTTCTTCAAGTCTAAATAATTTAACTTTTCATGTGAAATGAGGAAATGGAGAATGATTAATTTGATCAGTCTTATTTGCAAGTAAACCAATATTCAAAACACGAAAATTATCATAAAATTAAAATAAGAAGGGTTTTTTTTTTCAATAAATCAATTTTTGAAAAATTGACTAAAAGCTTTCAAATACATAAGAAGCATAACATAACTCGTAAAAGAGTAGAGGAACGATAAAGATTTGGATTCATTTAGAAATAATTATTGAATCTATGAACCATTTATATAAATAATCATATAAAATATATGATAAAAAAGCAAATTTGAATCATTCTAAAGTTTAAAGAAATTTCAGGGTGATTTTCAGATGAATTGCCACAGTTTCTTTTTATAGTAGATTTTTCTTTTGTTCCTGAAAATAAAATTTGGTAAAATTTTAAAAGGGAACATGCTTTTTTCATTATCAAAATTCTTTAAAAATTTTATAACTGATTTATCTCAAGAGTTTTCCTTTATCAGTACTTAAATCAGATGACTTAACCAGTCTGAGCAGAAATAATTTCGTCTCCTTGCCAGCTCTTAGTTTCCTCATAAAAATTAACTTTGAATAGTTTCATTTCTCAAAATGGCAACTGAAGTCAAAATCACCCTGAACGTTCATACCAAGATTTGATGTTGATCTTACTGCGTCTCACCGCATCAAGCAAACACAGAGAAGCAATGGATACTGAAATGGCTTTACACCCTTTACAATTGCTTTTAGTATACTTGTGACGTATGCATGTCAGAAATTCGGTGCCTTTGGAACATGTCCTTGAATAGAACATTTTATCGATAGATCGTTGAAACTTTTCTTTCATTCCAAAGCAGTGAAAATGCCTAATACTGGCACAAACTTCCCTCGCCTCAGAGGTCTATACATATAGATTCAGCATTCCCACTTTTTGGCTAATTGTTCGCCGATCCTGATCGCGGTACAATCGTTGGGATTCCTAAAGTACAACTTCGTCTTTGCGATGCTGGTAGATTGACGGAAGATATGCTGGCCCAGGAGGGTCCAGTGCCCGGCTGGTGGAAGGATGGTTTTCTGCACGCCTGAATCCTGCACATGATTAAATCTGGAAGTGTATCTAGTGTCTCTTGAATGGCTACAATTCTCTCTGTTGCAGCTTGAAGCCTGTCCTCCAGCGACATCTGTCGTTGACTGAGGTCACTCACAACTTCGTAGATGCTGTTTGAAGTCTGCATAAAAGAAAGGAAGAAAACCTTCAATATATAAAAATTAATGAATGTTCTGTGGAAATATTTTATAAATAAATATTCTGTTATTAAAATGATAATCAATTGCGAATTGAAAGAAAATTATTTCTGAGAAAAAAATTCAGATTGAAAAGGAAGACAATTAGTTTGGAATGAGTATCCAAAGCATGCATTTTAACGAAATCATTAAAATAATTAGCAAATTTTTTATTAGAATTAAAGTTTATATATTAAAAAAAATTCATATCAAATATTTTGATCTAAAATTTTGTATATGTAGTGTTTTTTGATATTTTACAGAAAAATATTTCTTTAACTCAAATGTTACCGAAATAAAGCATAAAAAAATCTCTATTTTAATAATTATGGGTTCGTTTGAAATTGAGTTACTCACAATTTTTCTCAAAATGCAAAAGAGCCGAGATTACCAATACACTTGGATATAGCCAGCTCCCCCGTTACCACAGATCCTAGCCGTATATACATGATTCATTGTGACTGACTACTAATATATTCACTCTCCAGCTGCGCTGGTAGCCAATTCTCTAGACCTGACAGTCCCTATGGAGAGGTCGGACTCCTCCCCTTCCTCCATTGGCACCTTATGTCGGAACAATTGTGTTCCCAAAGTCATCATCCTCTGATTATACCAATATAATTGGGTAATTTTCCAATATGCCCCGCACCACTTAAAATGTACATCAAATTCGTCAATGTTACAAAACATGTTTCCGTCGCCACATGAATTTTTTCAGAGACGAACATCACACGTCTTTCCGAAAGTGATTCATTGAGCAACAATAAAAAGAATTATTACAAGATGTAATAACAAACTGCTTCAAAATAATTCGTATTCAATTTGAATTCAATTTTCAGATAGAAAAGGAGTTTCTGAATAAATGGGTGGTGCTTGAGATACTGGATGGAAGCTAAGTGAATGAGCAGATTATAGCAACAGATGACGTGACAGATGTATCGGCCCGCTCTTTATATATGTTATCCCACTTAGGCATTTATTTTCTTTCTTCATTTCTTGTCATTCTACACGAGTCGCATATTTTCGTATTGCTCTATGTCGTGTTTATACAATGACACTGATGCACAATGAAAAATACAAGCAAACATGCATATTTAAATATGTATATGAACACAAAAATATGAGCATAAGTACACAAATAAGAGGAAGCACGCACACAAATTTTTTTCCGATTTGGATTTCGAATATATTATAGCAAAAGTTCCAAAACTGTAAATTATGTCTCATTGGTGGCACGCGAGTCAATTTTTGGTAGGTCGTATTTCATATGACTTTTTTTGCAATTTATCAAAATGTGACAGAACGGAACGCCTTCTCACAACCCCGTATCCGTAACCATTCTGGTCACTGAATTGTTTGATGGGCATGTTACGAGAAATTTAAAACTTTATCAAAACACATGATAGCAACACGACAAAAAAGCGCAATACACAAAGAAGCGACTTTTGTCAGCTCAAACCTGTTTACCTAATTAAAATTTTTGCTCTATAAACATCCCATTCCCTTTGTATACGCATTAATTTAAAAGCGGCTAGTTATCATTTGTAAAAACATTTATTGTCTTTAAAATAAATGATATTTTCCTTCACGAAAGCTCCTTTTTGATCCATAAAAACCTCTTTCGGAAAGAACGTGTACTGTTCATCCAGAAAAATAATTGTACAAAGGTTAAAGAGGTTCACTATAGATTCGGTTTACTAAAAAACTGAATCGCAATGCTTAATAGTTTGGATATGATGTGTTATAGTACCAGAAAATTCAAAAGTTTTCACTCATGTCACTTACTTTTGCCATATCGGATATCGTATTCGCATTATCCATCAGTTTCCTTTGCTCCAACTTCACTTTTCTTAACCTGTGACACAAAAAAATAGAATTAAAAAATAATTTCAAAGAATACAGAATGTGATGTGCTTAACATTTTAATTGAGGGGAAGTGAATCTTTACGTGTAGATAGCGAGGAGGAATTTCCTCTGGTGAAGCCTCACTCTTCCGGGACACACGCGCTTCACCAATTTCGTATGCTTGTAGATCAGCCAAGTCTCCCTCAACACACTCGCTGCGGCATTCTTTAGCTGCAATGAAAGTAACAAATGAAGTTACTTTAATACTGATAAGTACAAGGAACGAAGACTTAATGTATCTATATAAAGAATATTCATAATAATAATAATGGGAATATTCATCCCTTTTCTTTCTTTTATGTTTCTATAAAATCGAGTGTTTTACATATTAAAGAGTGAATTCATTCAGCATTTTGAAACATTACCCATGATCCATTTCATTAAAAGGTTTGACGCTAATCTAAAATTTTCATGTAAAGATCAAATTTTAAAATTTACACATTAGTGGTTCTCAATAATTTTGGTTTATTGGATCATACGTTATGTAAAAAAATTTGTGACCCACTAACTAAATATATAAATAAAAACGAACAAACACAGTATTACATAAATATAAAAATGTCAGTCATTAGTAAAGTTTGCTATAAAGGAACTTAAAATATAACGTTTATAAAGCAAAAAAAAAAAAAAAAAAATTACTATCATCACTTAGCTGTCATAATAATAATAAAAAAAAACAATAAAAAACAAACGATTAAGATTAAGAATTAAAAAAAAAACCAGGTGAGTTTGACATGTTTCATCTTCACGAGAGATTCTTGATAATTCCAGTTTCAAGTTACTTTTCTTTGTTCAGTTTGTTTCTGAACTTGTATTTATAAAACAACAGCAACAACAACTAAACAATTATCCAGTACAGGACCAATGATTTTCTAAAAAGCAATTTTTGAATAAAAGTTCATTTAATAATATTTGATAGTACTTTCTTTATATGCAGTTTTCAAAAAGATTTCATATTGATTAATTTTAGTCTTCGATTTTCGAAAGCAGAATCTTTAAAAAAATACAAAAAGACCTAACATTTTAGCATATTACATTTATGAATCATTATGATCACAATGCATATTCATGTGTACATCAGTAGGCAGTCAACTCAATGACGGATATGGCCCAAAATTTAATACACATCTATGATTCTAGTTATAAAATTAAATGCCGTATTTCATATCAATAAGATCTTAATGTTTTTTTTTTTATTTATTGTGTTCATATGCATATAGATGGACAGGCAGACTTTCTTTTATCGCATTTCATTACAAATATCACAGTGAATTACAATTTATGCAGTTTCTGTATCAAAATTGGAACAAACAGAAGTTGCATATTGTTCATTTTGGAAAACCTCCTAGCTTTGGCGCATGCGTTAGGAGACGTTTATTTCGTCAAAAAGGGGTGTGTAAGGAAAGTTGAAAGGAGGAGATGCTTACATTTAGCAAAAGATTAACTAAAATTACTCGTGGAATTAGGAGGCTTAATAACCACTGACTCTTTTGCGACCCCCCCCCCCCCCCCCCACAGCGAAGTGCAAGCATTGAAAAGTGCTAGTTTCGAGATTTTGAAACGAAAAGTAATTCCAAAATTGTGTTCCTCGAACTCAGACTGTCAACGTCAAAATGAACAAAAGTAATGTAACAATTGATTTCTCTTATGATTACATTACTTTCTCTTTTATATCTCCAAACACGAGAAAGTATAAAAGATTTCAAAGCAAAACAAATATTAACTGAAGAAAACAAAAGATTAAAAATGTATTTTTAAAAATATTACCTAAAAATACAGGAAAAATATTTTCTTTTTCAAAAACTACCTCTTTTGCTTCATTGTATAAAAATAACTAAATTACTTGCTTATTTAAGATCTATAATTTAATCTGAGCTGTTTTTATCCAGGCCATTTGTAAGTACATTTGCATGTAAATAGAATTAAATCTATTCGTTCCACTTCAGAATCAACTTCAAAGATTGCATTGTTTCTTTTCTTAAAACAGCACAAAACGTTTCACTTTTTAATTGAAACTGAAAGTGAATAGGGAAGGTGGTCACAAGAAAAACAATTGTAATTTTTCTTTTTGAAATGCATTAACTACAATAACATTCTTTTAAGTAGCTAATTGCATTGCACCGTACAAAGGAAATTTGTTCTTAAGCATGCAACTGAAGTTTCCCTTATTAAGAAAGGAAAGAAAAAAAAATGAATTACTAGATAATGCACTCTTTATAAATTATAAATAAATTATTAAAAAATAATATGATTTTTAATGACTAATTAAAATAATGTTGTTTTAAAAAAGCTATTCCGAATATTTGAATAATTCTTCGATAATCCGTCGATGGATTTAGTGCAAATTTACACAACGATCTATAGTATTCAAGTATAGATCATATTGTTGTGATAAAATAAAATTCGAAGAAACGGGTTGTACTGCGAAAAATTTAGCAGGCTAAGTAACAAATAACAATGCTTTATTATGACTTAAAAGACGAATGCAAAATATCAAAACATAGCCGAACTTTTACAAGAACAGTGCTGTAAACAGTAGCGTACAAGTAGAAGCAACAACTAGTCACTAAAGAACTGCAAAAATATAAAGTATTCAGATAGAACTCGTCGGAGACTTTGCTCTACTTACTATTAATCAACTAACGGCTTTTTAAAGTTTCCATAATAGAGCAAAGATTTTTCTAGCAGGATATAGTATCTTCGTTCCTATACAAGGTATCATAAAAATTCCAGCAGTTACTGGAACTTCCGTTTTTGCTCTGAAATTCGTTAGCTCAAAATCCATTAGAGCTGTCTGAAAACTCTCTTCGTTACCATACAACCGGCTGCGAGAAGAAATACTATTGCAAACTTAGGCAAAAATGCAGTTTGTTGCGCTTTTAAGTTAATGCGCTAATGTACGGTTCATAGATCATAGAGCAAAATTTGATGCAAATTTAAAATTCTAGAAACAAAATTATAGGCTAATACTCATCTATCATCTTCCTGCATTTTCGTGTAATTTGAGGTCGTAGACCGATATATAGTCAAATTTCTCTTAACCTCTTCTTCGTCCGTAACGCGTCTAGGGCGTTCAAGTGAAACCTCTGCAGGGCGGCCGTAACGCGCTTCAAGCGGTCTTCTACATTTTAAAACCTTTAAACGTTTAAAACGCTTTGTAAATATTTACTTGTTTTGAGTTTTTATTTTTGTTTGTTCTAATGCTGCAAAAATTAGAGGAAAACCAGAAAATTTCAGAACAGGAGAGGCCAGCAAAAGGATTATTGAACATCCTGCGTAGCAAGTGATTCGTAAAATAGTAACTCTCTTAGCGAGCGATGTTTCGCAGAACGAGTGGCGAGGAGACACCATGGCCATATACGCTGATTTGGCACTTGATCAGTCTATGTTAAGTGCTTGTTTGAAGATAATCCTAAGAAGTTTTATCCGGTTTACATTGTCGAACGCGACTCCGAGGAATTTCAACAAGTGCTTCAGAAGCATTAATCGATGAGATTTTGTTTGACAAGATCTTGGAATTAGAGATGAATTGTAATGATATCATTGAGCAGGATGAAGACATTTCTGTTATCATAGAAAAAAGCTGCAGAGGAGATTTGTTCAGGAGGGAAAAGAACTAATACAGGCAACAGAGCAGAAACCTTCAGTGAAATAAGGACGATGCCGAAAACGCTGAAGTTATTGCATCGTATATTGAGACACATCACACTGATTAGCAGTAGCTACGGGTGTTACAAACTCACTTAACGATAATGCCGTGCCTCATTTCCGCAAAATTTTGAAGCGTACGCGAAAGACAAATACCTTTAAACAATTTTCTTATAAAAATTAATGAGTATAAATAATATAATAAATTATATTATTATAAATTCTTTTGAGTATTTTTTTTTGGTTATGAAACGCATTGTTCTCTTTAGCATGGATTTCCGTTGGAAAATTATTTTGCCTGATGATGGTTCGCAATACGGGTAAGATTCGGGAACAAATTATGCTCGATAAACGAGATTCCATTGTAATCTAAAAATCAAGGTTTTACTGATTCATCGAAATTCAAAACGTAAGCATTTATCAAAATTTCAAAGCAAAATATTTTTAAGTTCATAATACTTCATTTTTATATATTAGTTCATAAAAGCATGTAAAAAATACTTAGTAAAAGTTTGTATGATAGCTGATAACGACTGAAAAAGTGAAATGTCTGTCAATTTTTATAATATATTTAGCATGCTATTAAATAATTCTAATAATATTAAAGAATTATATTTAACATAGTTTTATTTAAAATGTTAAGCAAATCGAAAGGTATTATTTAATTATTTAACTAAAACTTTATATCGAATAAAATAATGAAATTCAAATATTGAATTAATAGTTGATAGAACAGTATCATGTAAATAAAATAACTCTTTAAGCAGCATTTTAACATGTAATATTATCCGAACTGTAGAGAATAAAGAAAATTCATTCTTCCTTTAGAGCAAAGTTTGAATTAAGAAAATCAATGATGAATGATTTTCTAACATGAAGTTCTCGGATATGCTGCAAATAACAGTTTTATAAATAGAAAAATAAGCTTATAAAAAGGTAATTAAAAGTTTCCTTAGCTAAGAGAATAAGCAAAAGAAAGCAATAAACACCCGTTTTGTCAGCTGAGTGTCCATCATAAAATTATGCACATGCTTTTCGGCCCTTGTTAATTCCAGCTTTCTTGCTATGACAGCTACTACTAAGGCGGTACAACCAGCACCCTGCAAGAAAAAGAGAAAGATTTCTTCTTTATATATATTTATATAAAGTAAAAGTGTAAATTCAATAAGTTCTCACCCTCTGAGTGAAGGGATAAAAATCTTAAATACTTAGCACATTCTTTTAAAGATACCTAAAAATACGTGACAAAAAAATCCCTATAAAAATCTCAGTATAAAATCATTGAGGAAAAAATTTCGGTTTCTTTCGCTCTTTTTTGCTCTTGTGTCGCGATGCAGATTGAAGCCAGTTTTATCTTGCATTATATATATAACACAAAGCAATTTTATTTTATAGATTTGAAATGTTTTCGTTTACAGAGGGGAAGTTTTGCATTATATAAAGTTAGAAATGTTATGTTACATCGCCAATAACTCAAAATAAAAGGTGTTTTATATTCCAAGTACACAATGTCAAGTGTGTCAGAAAGCACGCACTACAGACGCAAACACACACATACAATGAGAGAGAACAGAGTTAGAATACAACTGCGAGGAGTTTGAAGACTTACCATTAAGCCTGTGCTGACAGATATTCCTCTTCCGCAATAAGTGTTGGGGACAATGTCTCCGTAACCAACCGAAAGAAACGTAATGGCAGTGAGCCACATGGTATTGAGCAAATTGGCGTGTTCTGGATCGTGGTACCTGGAAAAACATGCGACACTTTGACACATTAATTTCTAAAACACAGCACGTTGCTTAGATCTGATGGGCCATGGGAAACAATTGACTCATTATCCATGCAAACATGTGGAGTATGTGTGATTCATATGGTCCGAACAAATACACTAGTTGTGAGACACACTTGTTTCACGAGACGACAAACATATTTGAAAAATTATTGCATTTCATGATTACACAATAATTTATTTGATAGTGAAGATTGTGGTCTGGGTAAAATGACTTGAAGACACATGTTGTCTTTTATGTGGTTTATTGATAATATCAACAACAAAAGGCACATGATTACGCCATAATGTATTAGGCCTAGAGAATTACACATAAAATTTCTCGGGAGAGAGAGAGCCAAGATCGCACCCCCTCTAGTACGGGAGTCAAGTTCGCTTCTACTGGAAAAAAATATACTAAAAAACAACAGGAAGAACACGTGATACATGATTGGCAGCTAGCTCCGCCTAGAAAGATCACGTGTTAATATATTCACTGACATCATTTGAGACTGTGATTCGGATCATCTAACAAATTAGATGACCATTTCTTTGCTCTTACCTAATTTAATAAGATCTATTTAATAAGTCATCTAATAAGATAATATCTAATAATTATGAATTACTGGTGAGTCATGCAATCTATTAAATATAGAAAATGTTTAAATAGAGAATTTAGTATTTGAAAATATAAAACAAGAATGAAACGCTCAAACTGGCACACTGTAAAAATCGAAGCACATTAAATTAAAAATAATTGACACTCGCAGACAGTTTAACGATAACTTTGGAATCCAATAATTAGCGGGATTTTCTTCCAATAAGTATGAATTATTAACAGCATGTCATGAACGAAAAATGGTTAAGAGACAGCTTAATAACTTGAGAAGTAATGGCAATTTTTTTGGGTGATTAATGGCTGGAATGCAATTGTTACACAAATATAAGGAAGCCGGTGTATTTGTGTAATACCAGATGTGTATTTGTGTAATACCAGATGTGTATTTGTGTAATACCAGATGTGTATTTGTGTAATACCAGATGTGTATTTTGGATGTTTTTTCTTATAAATAAAACCACCAATCAACTAATCAACGAACGAGCAATCAAACCCAAGATCTGATATAGAGTTACAATTGTAATCACAAACTAGATTTCACATATTAAGTAACTGAATTTCTTCGCATTCCAATGTTTGTGAAAGTACAGGCTGACAGGCTCTCGATTCACCCGTGGATTTGGTTTAAAATTTGGCACATATCTAACTTTAGATGTTAAATCTGTGTGCCAAATTTTATTTTTCTTGTTTTCTTCATTTTATAGTTATTATGTTTACGTATATTCAGACAGACGAAAAGACAAAAGACTCTTATGTCAAAATTTGATAGAAATATAGACATTTGGAGCAGATACAGCATACCAAATTTCATTAGTCTAGATGAAAGGAATTTTGAGTTATCGTGCTCCTAGATAGAAGGACATAATTACAAAATTATATTTTTGTAGATTCGGATTGTCCAAAAAGTGGGGATTCGTCAAAATACCATATTCGAATTTTTTTGACGATTACAGTATTTTTCCTTTGGTAAAAATAAACTCGTTAAGCATTTTCAATATCATGAGACTACTGCGCACTCATCAAACAGGTAAGTTGTACTACAAAATCTTCTCAGAAATAACCACTGCTAGGGATATCACCAATTGAAGGGGAGTTAAGATCCGGAAATGACTATGTTCTGTGAATGTCTTTAGATAAAAAATAAATAAATCCCAGATTAAAAAATGTTTTGTCATTCATTAACTTCTAACTTAACATCAAAAATCATTCACTTCTACATTGCAATCAGTGATAATAAGGAAGAGAGAATGTTTATCAGGCGAAAGAATAAATATTTGCCGAATAAAAATCGAATTCCAAATAGCCGAGCTTCTACTGAAAAGAAATTTATCGAGTGAACCAATTTTTCTTCGAAGAAAAGGGAGACCGAGAAGGAGAATGAAGAAATTGTTTTTACGTGTTTGGGGAAGAAGAATATAGCCTTGTCACGCTTTGGAATATTTTCCATATGCAAGTATAAGATTCGATTTCTGAGGGAAAAAAAAAGTGGAAAGTAAGAAATATTGGAAATTGTAGGCACAGAATCAAGCTCGTTTTTCACTATTGATGTAGATGTGAAATCGAACATTTTGAGATGGACCAAAGAAAAATGGTACAAAGTTTAATGGGGGTATTGAAAATGACTTCGAACACATTTTTAGCATCAATTTCTCTTTCATTTGAGTAAATTTAATTTAATTGATAAACATAAAGAGGTCTGATAATAATTATTGCATATAATAACCTGTTTGATAAAAATCAAAAACTATGGCAGAAAATAATCGGATAATTATTGTTTTCATTTACAACAGAGCGAATCATTTTCTGATATGTTAGTGAGCATTGGAAGAAGGGGGAGGGTGAAGGTTCTACTCGCAGTGCTTATATTTTTAGAGAACCCTTTGTGATCGTTATTCAATACTTAATAGGTTCAATAAATTTTAAACGCAGGCATGTTATTCCAAGCTTTGAATTACACTATTCAAGGTCAATCAAGCCGGTCAAATAAAGGTCAAATAACGATGACAGTAGCAACATTTACTCGTTTTATTTCATTCTTAAAACTGAAAATTACCTTATTTTCTTATATTTATTTGATATTTTTGGTATTCTACTTTCTTGTTAAGCAGTAGGATAAGTTAGCATTTGGCGTGTCAATTCATGTCCTTCAATTTCTAGAGCTACGTTTTTAACCATTTGACCCACCTATAAAACCTATTAGGCTGTAAAAATAAGTTTAAAATTTATCTTAAAAAGATTATTTAGTTTTTAAAGGGTTTGTCTTGTCATATTAAGGAAATACAACTTTAATCCTTCACCACAGCAGTTGAAAACCACTATTTGTGTTTATCAAGACATATAAAGTGCATGGAAAGCAGAAGTTTATTCAAAATCTATTTCTTTTCAAAAGTTTTTTTCTTTTTTTTTTACTAACGAGTTTTTTGTTCGTAAATCAAATATTTCTTTTAATCAGACTTTTTGATTCGGTACTTTGTATACCCCTGACTTTGACATTTTTCTCTTGTCCCCGCTTTTTCACTTTCGGACAAAATCTGTTCTTTAAAAAGCTTAATTTTAAGTTGCGACATTTTCTTTTATTTTGCACAGTCGAAGCCAGCGGGAGAAAAATTTTGAGTGACACTTCAATTATTCGTTAAGTGCAGTGTCTATCATTTGGAAGGGAAAAAGAACGATTCAGAAAATTAAATAGATATATATTTTTTTCTTTATTCTCAGTTCCTCCACCATTTCGTATTTCTTTTTATGAGGTTGAATTTTGTAGGATTTTTCTCTTTAAGGAATGTCTTGAAAATGTAGAATTTGACGTTACATTATTTAGTGACCTTTCTTTTTAAATTGGTTTAATAAATCTTATTAAGTAAAAGTGATGTTGAAAACAACTTAACTACGTTGGAAGAATATTCTTTAAAAATATTAATAAAGCGCCTGGAAAATAATAAAATTTTTTGGAGGGGATTTTAAAAGTTATTGAATTATATAACCACTCGCGCATAATCTGAAAATCTAAAGAAAAAAAAATATGAACAATTAATCAACAACCAGCGAAAACTTTTATTATTGATCAAAAAGAGTGCTTAATTAAAAGAAATTTTTCTTAATCACTGCCACAAGCAAGAAAAACGGCCAGCGAAATTTTAGTAATAAAAGACAAAAACTTTAAAAGATGGGATATTTATCTAAATTTTTATTACGCTCTCGTACACAAAACGTACAAAAGAAGATATATTGTCCGAAAATTTAACATGACATTTTCACAAGTATCTATGTTTTAGATACTACCGAGTCTGGAAGTCCGAGTCACCTTTTTATTTTCTCGAATACAAAATTTAGAGAAACCATCGTAATCGTTAAAAAATTCGAATCGAATTTAGAAAAAAATGTCTGCCTGCTTGTTCGTCCGTTTGCCTGTGACAAGCTCAAAAAAAAAAAAAACTTTTTGAGCTAGATTGGTGAGATTTGGCATACAATCTTTACACCCATTTTATAGATTTCTATCAAATTTTGAGCAAATGCAATCAGAGGAAATCTGTCTGTTCAAATATAAGTTAACGTGATAAATAAAAAACGAGGAGAGTTGGATAAATAAAATTCAATATGCAAATTTAACATCTATAATTTGGAACTTATCAAATTTCTAGGCGAATCTAAAAAGGGATTGACCGTCTGTGCTTTCAGAAACATATAAATGTGATAACTCAAAAATACACTGACTTATGTATATCATATTTAGTACGGGATATTATGACTACAAGTGCAGTTTTGTGTGAAATTTTGTTTCAATCGGTTCGGAAAGAGGTGTCTAAAACACAAATTCGATTTTCAGACACTATTAACCACATGTCAGGGTTTAATTTTCAAAATACACGTCAAGGGGAACACTTGATAGAATTAGTAAAAATGCTATATTCTTGCCAAAGGTTAATATTTTGTAACTATTGTACACCATCTTTGGAGAGACTATTCCTATTGGTTTTGAATTACGTCTGCCAATTTTTCTGTACGCATAACATAATATCGGGTGAGATTAGTAAACAAAATTTGGGATGTGGTCCATAGGCCGAAGATCGGATCTTTATCAACTTTTCGAAGAAATCATTCGTGTCTTATAACCGGAATTAGAAATATGAGTCAAATTTCAGACTAGATCAGTATATTAGATAGTTCACTGATTGTTTTTAAGTGAAAAAAATAACTCTACATGTTAAGTGTAGGATGTTGATGATGTTTTTTACATCGAAATTGTAGATTGAATCAAATTTTGAACGAAATTACTCTACCGTTTGATCGTCTGTATGTTCTCCATGCATATATAAGCATGATAATTGAGTAATTTAGGAAAAGTTGCTAAATGTATTTTTGACACCATATTTGTAAATCTGAATTAAATCTTAGAATATATTAAAAATGCCTATGTGAGACCCGATTACATTCTAGACCACGGCTTCTGTGGGCTTGGGGCAAGTTAAATCTCACGAAATTCCATCTTTTGTGTGACGTGAACGTTTTGAAAGGCGATGTCCTCCTCGTCATCTGAACATGGCCTGAAAATAATGTGATCAGTCCCAAATAGTCTTCATCTTGCTTACAGAAATGTATAAATATATCTAAATTAAATCTAAAATTAAACTAAAAGTTTTCATTCAAATCATGTGATATTTAGCTTTGGTAATGTAGACGGATAGCATTATTTTACTTCATCCAATGAATTCTTCATTTACTTTTTATTCCTTATCACTTAAACCTTCTTTGAAACAAGTCATTCATGGTAATTTAATAGAATTCACTTGATATTACCCATTTTTCACCAGGGGACCTGATCTAATTAGATATATTTTGGGCAGCATCGTAATAAAAGCAACAGAACAATTATGACTTTCATAGAACACACAGCGGCTTCGCTATCTTTATTATGTTTGCTATCTTAATTACATCAACTAAACGACCTAAAATGCAGTTTTGTTTATTTCCAGCTTTTGTCGCGCATAATAATTCTAACTTCAAAGGATAAAATAAACGCAATCTTAATATATGGAAATAAATTGCAAGTCTACAATAATTTTCTCAAGAGACATCAAGTTTTATGTGTCATCACGCGAGGTGGAAGTTTTCATCTTCTAGACAGACAATTAATTGAGAAAATGTTAATATCTCCTGAAGCTTTCATTCATAATTATACTATGCACATTTTCGTCTTTAGCTTTTGTTAGACATGAAATATATTAACGTTAAATACCATCGCTTTCATACAATGAAGAAATTCTTTATTAAGTGAAATTCGTATAATAAATATAAGACAGATTTTTATAAACCAACTTTTATATAAGAAACTAATAATTTATTTCATAAAAATTTAATAAGGATCTTTCTGTTTCGACAAAAGTCAAATTTATCTGTGAAATTTATTTCTTGTCAATGACATTTCAATATTAAAAAAAGCTACAGTCGATCTCGATACCTATGAATGACGTAACATGAGGTCTCTCTATTAAATGTAAACTATTTTACTTGCAACAGATATACAGAAAAGATGTAAAATATAGCCTGACTCTGACGAGTTGGCGAGTGTGACGTAAGAATAACGTAATAGACGAGTCGATTTTAATAAGTAGAAAGAGATGTGAATTAACCCTTTAAAGGACCATTTTTTTCTAGTCATGGTATATTAAAATATTCTTAGGATTAAGATTGGCTTAAAAAAGTATTCATTAAGCTTATTGATTAAACTTAATTTGATTAATTAATTTGGTCAATTAATAGATAAATAACAAAACAAGGCACACCCTTTTGTATAAAATAAGGGATTGAAGCATCTAAGTTTCTGTCTTGTTCAAAAATTTGTCAGAACTTATGGCAACCTACATAACTTCATACAAACATTGATGAATTTGGTGGTAAATATTCTTCCCATGACCCTAGAAAAGATTAAAGTGCGCCGTATCTGCTTAACGTGTCATTTTTCATAACACAATCGTAGTTACTACAGTTCTATCATTCTTTCGCGAATAACGTATCGTTTCATACATATAATTCAAATGCATAGGTTCAGCAGATGTACTTGTTTTTCTTAGGTTGAAGGTCATTCAGCTTGAGGAAGGTCATTCACCAATTCATCACAACCACGATGTACCGACATTTCAAATTTAACATATTTTCTTGCCAAAAGAAGATTTTCATGCTAAGGAATATTTGAGCAAATAATCGTTTAATTGTCTGCTATAATAATTCATAAATCTGCACTGAATTACAGCAAAGCCTGTCTTCTGACTCATGAACAAAACAAGAATAGTATTACAGTTAGTTAAACATTGCTGAAATGTTCGAATTCGAATCAATACTTTCTAAATTCGATGTCATAACGGTTCATAATGCTCCCGATATAACGATACGGATATTCTTTAGTTCCCGAAATTGAAATCCATTTTGAAAAGTCGATGGTTTGAAGTAACAAAAGAAAAATGAAAATTTGCTGCTCGCTACAAGACTTGTGAGTCGCCTCAAAGAAAGATTCCCAGGAATAATTTCCGCAATGGAAAACAATTGGGGAGATGTATATAAATAGAGCAGTATCTCCATCAAAATACCCTCCTGCCACAACCCTCGATAGGTTGGGGGTTGTGGCAGGAGGGTAATTTGATGGAGATAAGTCTCACCGAAAGTAACTTTACAATTATTGATTTATTTTAAAATGGACAGAATATGGTTTATTTTGGCAGAATATGAGTGCTTTTTGTTCATCTATGAGTTAGCAATTTTGACATTTTTATTGCACTAACATGATAACTATCTCAGAATTTTGTTTCCATTTTTTAAATTTATTTTACTTTGTCTTTTCCTTTATACTTAATCGCGTGAAATATGTTTCATTTTACTTACTCGCGCACAAAGCATCTAAAGAGAATGTATTCTAATCGCCAAAATATTCGAATATATTTGAAGAAACTTCACTTTTCAGACCTTTCAGAGTTCGAAAGATATATATTTTAGAATCATGTTTGTCTATGAATACGATAATTTATAAAAAGATATGTGCTGTACTGATGAAACATGTTCAAAGTGCCAGTAACACCAAATTTGTAGATTGATGCCAAATTTTATAAGTTCATTCACAGTAATATTACTATATCTTTATCCGAGAGCAAATTAACGAATTTAATGGTTAAAATTTGATGTACAGTTTTAACACCTTAAGTGTACATCCGTATCAAAATTCGAACCAAGTTCATCGATAATTTGCCCGTCTGTCTGTCTGTACATTCGCATGCAATTATGTGTGGTAACTCAAAAACTTAACAACTTAGCTAAATGAAACTTGGCATGTGATTCTATAACTAAGTTGTGTAATTCTGAGTCAAATTTTTTATTTCACTCAGTCGACATAATGCCATCCAAAAACGCAAATTTGTTTTTTCCCACACTATACTGCAAAGTGCAAAGCGTTCATATGCGGGAATGTGAAAATAAAAAACTGAACCTTATTACACGGCCTTGTCAATTTTTATTCAGTGGAGAGGCGAAAGACAGGAGAATAACATCTTTATTGCAGAGTATGCGGGAAAATTTCAAAAGGATCACTACCTCTGCTTAAGTCTCATCATGAATCAGTTGATCTTTTTTTAACCCTAGAATGCATCCATTTTAACCCTAGAATGCATTGTTTCCATTTATTAGCTTCACAAAATTGTTCTAAACGATAAATCCTTTTTTAATTACTTTTTGATAAAAGTTTATAGGAAAGACCGCTATATGGGAATAGCAGTATGAGAATTAATATTAATTACTGAGATGTCTGTTGAATGAATAATTCTACCACTAAAAATATTATCAAAATATTTTTTTTTACATTGTAAAAAATATTTTGGTAAGAAGAGATTTTATTTTTATTGCAGAATTGTTATAATATGATTTGTGTCACTGGAATATTATTTAATTCATAATGTAACCATTTGACATATCTTAATTTTTTAAAAAAATGCGAAAAAAGTAATTAAAATTTTTAAATTATTTTCCTAAATTATATGCAGTTGTTTAAAACATACATTTTTTTTGAAAAAAAAAATAAAAAATAAAAAGCCATGCATTTTAGAGTTAAAAAACATTTCAGGCAGGGAAATTTCTAATTGATATTACCGAAATATTTGTCATGTTAAATAGCGCTAACGTTTTTATATTATGAGTGCCAATGGGATTGTCTTTGATAAGTGCCATAAGTAACAACAACAAGAACAACGTGCCAAATATGAAAAAAATCGTGTAAAACCAGACATGATTCTCAAGTGCAAATTAAACATTTCACAGAAAGGATTCCGAATATACACCGATATCAAGTCTGTTGATTATGCTTATTATGAAACGATCGAGACACAGACTTCATCCGCGAATTAACATCATTACGGGTGAGATGAGATTTAGCGCATGTTCGTAATTTCATGCCTCTTGCATATTAGCTTATACCTGACTTGTTGGAATAATGAAATGCACGGAAATTGATAGTGAAATGCATTTGCCCATGAATTATGAGCAGATATTACATTATTTTAATGAGTTGCAAGAATGCTTTTAAATAAATATAAATAATTATTTTTTCTGAGCAAGTTCATGAATGTATAAACAATATTAAAATTAATATAATTAAAATTAGTAAATGACATTTAAACCAAGGAAAGGGGTTTTACTTAATAAATACTTACCAGGAATTTAATAAATGCGACTTCTTACTACCCTTACCTCATAAAAGTTGTAGAACTTGGAAAAGGTAGTAAAAGCCATGAGTACTCAGATTTTTTTCAGTATAATTCTGTCTGTGCTTCGCTGAATAGTGAAGAAAACCGAAGAATGTGATGTGAAGAGTATGCACACTAGGTGCCTTTTTATTAACCAATTAAAACCAAAATCTGGCATAAAACCACAATTTTAATAACTGCAAAAAAGATAACACACTTCCACTGAACTAAGCTGCTGTGTTTAGATGCATGCAAATGTACAGACTGACAGACAGGTGGGTTAAAAATTTTATATGGAAATACAATTTAAATGCTAAAAGTATGTACCGAATTCTATCTTTCTAGTTTTATACTCTTTGAATTTATGGTGTTCATTTGCACTAGAACATACATATTTCCTCAGAATGGATTTCGTTCAAAATTTGATAGAAATCTACAAATTTGGTGTTCATTTGCACTAGAACAGACATATTTTCTCAGAATGGATTTCGTTCAAAATTTGATAGAAATCTACAAATTTGGTGTTCATTTGCACTAGAACAGGCATATTTTCTCAGAATGGATTTCGTTCAAAATTTGATAGAAATCTACAAATTTGGTGTTCATTTGCACTAGAACAGACATATTTTCTCAGAATGGATTTCGTTCAAAATTTGATAGAAATCTACAAATTTGGTGTTCATTTGCACTAGAACAGACATATTTTCTCAGAATGGATTTCGTTCAAAATTTGATAGAAATCTACAAATTTGGTGTTCATTTGCACTAGAACAGGCATATTTTCTCAGAATGGATTTCATTCAAAATTTGATAGAAATCTACAAATTTGGTGTTCATTTGCACTAGAACTGGCATATTTTCTCAAAATGGATTTCGTTCGAAATTTGATAGAAATCTACAAATTTGGTGTTCATTTGCACTAGAACTGGCATATTTTCTCAAAATGGATTTCGTTCAAAATTTGATAGAAATCTACAAATTTGGTGTTCATTTGCACTAGAACAGGCATATTTTCTCAGAATGGATTTCGTTCAAAATTTGATAGAAATCTACAAATTTGGTGTTCATTTGCACTAGAACAGGCATATTTTCTCAGAATGGATTTCGTTCAAAATTTGATAGAAATCTACAAATTTGGTGTGAAAACACTTACCAAATTTCATACGACAAGCTCAAGACATTTTTGAGATATTTTGTTCACAGACATGCAGATATAATTTTAAAAATGTGTTTTTCGGACTCAAGGAGACTTAAAACGCGAAAATTCTTCAAAATCCAATTTTGAATTTTTTTTTTATGTACTTCATACACGAAAATGTAAAGTTTTAATTTGTATTAAACCTTATAAATATTGCGTAGTCAATAAGAGTAGATTATGACTCGATTTTTAATGAAGAACTGATTAGAAGATCTTGAACGATTAATTATAAATTTAAGCTGTTATAAATTTTTAATTAATAAAATATTTCTTGAGTGAAAGATTGACGGTTAATTAATAAGCGGAGATATAAATTATAATGTCCTACATCTGTTAGTGACATATAAAATAATATGAAGCATGTAAACACTTTTTAATTAAGTGCTCCAATTTATACTCAAAAAATATTTGCTTTTAAATACTGATTTTTTTTTTGCTTTAATGTGTTTCTCCCTTAATTAGCTCAATCATATGTACTTTTAATTGCAGGCTGCATTTCTTTATTGTGTCGCTTAAGGGAGTCACTAGATTGATTTTTTTAACAATTTTATTACTTAATTAGTTTGCATTGTTTCATACTTGTAAAGGTGGAATTTTTTTCACTAGTCTTCCACTTATTTCTCCATGTTGTAGAGTTCTGATATTCTGTATAGCTTCTGGGTTATCAAAACAATATAATATTTCAATATTTTCAAAATTTAATTGTCGACTATCTTTTGATTGTTTCTATTCACTTAGTTTTAATTCGATATAAGTGGCACCATAGTAGTGAATTTTAGAAAAAGAGAACATAATAAGCATAGAAAATAATTAAAGCAAAATTCTCTTTTAATTCGAGTGCTTATTTCAGGAAAATTGTAAGCGGGTGAGATCTATTCAAAACAATTTCGCATATTCTCTAATAAAGGTATTATTTTTCGCACACACCGCAAAAAAAAAAGAAAAAAAAAGTGCGGATTTTCGATAAGGCAGAAAATGCATCTAATAACATTAGCTTACAATAGTTACGAACTATTGATCCTTGATCCTTGTCATAGATGTAGCATTTTTACTGAATCTTGTATGATCTTTGGTGAGTTTTTTGGCTATTAATACTTGGTATGCAGTTAACAGCATACGAAACTTGAATATGCACTTTAGTCTTGTTGAAATAAAATCGATGAAAGCAAAACTTGACACAAAACTGCAAATTAGTCACAAAATCGCATGCCAAATGTGACGTATTTAAGCCATTGTGTTTATGAATTATCGCGTTTATATGCTTCTTTAGGAACCGATCGAAAGATGTTCACATTCAACAGCCGGACAGAACACTTTTGACATCGATTTTTTTTGACGTTTGCAATAGTTTTTTTATACTAGGTATAAGAGAGAATAGCCGGCTTCCTGGATTAGGGGTAGCACGTCTTCCCCGTGATCTGGGCAAGCCAGGTTCGAGTCCTGGTTCGTGAATGGTTGTTTTTTACCCTGTTTCCTATCTGTGAGATATGTGAAAGAGCCCCCTTGTAAAACAGGGCTGTGCAAGCGAGTGTGTGAGTGTCATCTTCAAGTCAGACATCTGCCCTCGGGTGTTCGGGGCTCTTTACCCTCAGATGCTACTGCGCCCCTTTTTTCCCGATCACTGTTTTGGTTTGAATTGGGGTTCAATCCAAAGGAGATAAGCAACATCAACAACAACGATAAAAAAAATTAATTCATTTTTCGAAGAGAGATAAGAAATGTCGTCTGATAGATTGCATTACCTCTCGCAGAGCCTGAGTGTCCAGCTGGCTATGATCCATAGGGAGACCATGAAGACCAGCAGCACCGTTCCAGGGCAAATTGTCATGAGCGTCTTCAGCACGAACCTAGTATTGAAATCGATCCTGTTCAGTGCTCCGATGGACCTCGACGAAGCGTCCGTGAACAACTTACTGTGGAGCAGCATCACTCGGCAGATGAGGTAGAGGCGCAGGAACATGGGCAGGGACAGCATCACGTCCACCGGCACGTACCGGGACGCGATCCGGTTGGCGTGGTTAGGAAGCTTGGTCACCCACAGGAAGTAGAATTCTCCTGGGGGAGGGTGGATGGAGCACACCAGCACTTCCAGCAGGATGTTGGAGATGCGACGCCACGTCATGGCAATGCGCCAGTCCTCCGCGCCATTGTCGATCATGAAGAGCTGCCAAAAAGAAAAGCAGGTATAATATCAGGTTTATAAATATCAGGTTTTAATACATAAAGCTTAATTCACTTTGGATTTACTGTAGATAATATCGGATTTGATTGTTATTTATGCATGATTTACATGCAGTTCGCAAATGTTAAAGGAATTATGGCACAAAATGGCATGCCGTAGATTTGTAGTACATTAAAATAAATTGAGTATGTACTACAGAATGACCGATTTCGTACAAAATTTGACAATTAAGTGTGAAGACCATATCGCAATTATATTTTATTCCCTTGTTATGTTTTTCAGTAGTTTGTATTCACTCATATATGGATAGGTACAGAATCAATCCTGGATGGATTTTTTTCGAAATTCGATATAGGCTTACAATTCTGATAATAAAAAAAAGTCCAATGATATTTATTTATCTTTTTACTGTCTTTGTGCTCACATGTACATGCATTGCTTAATAAACATCTGTTAACATGCACATGGATTGCTTGACAAACATCTGTCAAGCGAATTTCGACCAAAATCTATAGTTTTGGTTCAAAGACCATGTGTTGAATTTTATTTATCTGGTTCACTTTTGAAGTTATCGTGCTTCCAGACAACTTTAGAAACAGATTATAATAGCTGGCTTTACGGACAGACATAGAAATGCCTCAAAATTTTGAGATAGAATCTTTTGATGATTATACTATCTTCTTTTTGTATATTATAAATCAGAAATAATAAAAAACAAAAAAGAAATGTAGGTGATTTGAAATGCAGGTAACGAAGTGTTCGAAATTCACATCTAGCTTTCCAACCCTCAACCTATAATGAAATTTTTCAACTGACCATAAATTTATAACATGGAATTAGGCAGTAAGAATAATTCGACAATCTTTTTCTTCGAATGTCTCAAAACTCTGCGTTTGTTCAAATGATCAAGTTGTCATCAGTTGATTGTAGATCATCAGTCACAATTTGGGAGAAGATAATGAAATGCAATAAATTTTCTCTAAGAATTTCAGCCGGCAAACTCATAGGGAACTTACCAACATATACGTACGAGTACGAGGATTGAAAATCGTAGATAAATAAGTGGATTTTCGATTTCTTTGAAGAAAACAACAATAGTTGCAATGGCACAACTTAAATTTCCTTTTCTTAATGATAGCTTATATAAGTTCATAAGAAAGGATCCACTGTAATAAAGCCGATGGACATGAGTTTTGCGGTGAAGTGAAATTTGGAGAAAAAGTAGAAAGCTTATGATTTTACGGATAGTATTTCATTTGTCCAAATTTTAAATAGCTCTAAATTGAAATCAAGTTTCATTCTAAATGTTAAGAATCTTTGGCTCGCGGTATCTTCGGAATATGCATCATGGAGAAAAAAATTGCTGAAAACGTAGGCAATGAGATGGCGAATCACAATGCAAAATTAGATAATGAACTTTGCGAATTGTATATTCATTACGTGTTCATTTTTTTTAAAAAAAGTTTAAAATAAGACCTTTTAAGACACTGGCAACGTTTTTGGTTTTTCTTCCAAACTTGAGTCAATATATTTCAAGTTCTGGTCTTGAGGTGTACTTGGTGCACTATATTAATGGGTATGGTATTTGTATTGTTTACCTTAATCTCAATCTAGTAATTCTCAGATCTCCATTAACTCTTGTGGAAAAATGAGAAACATGGTGATGCAGAATCACCTTGCTTATGATCTCTACTTCGAAAAATCATTTCATTTTTATTTATGAATCAATTTAATTTTCATCAATTTTAACATTAATTTTATTTAGTGCATTTTTATTTCTGAATTTCATTTATAATTAAAATAATTTGATTTCATTAGCATTTTTTCTGAATTTCATTCATAATTAAAATAATTTGATTTCATTAGCATTTTTTCTGAATTTCATTCATAATTAAAATAATTTGATTTCATTAGCATTTTTTCTGAATTTCATTCATAATTAAAATAATTTGATTTCATTGGTTTTTTTCTGAATTTCATTCATAATTAAAATAATTTGATTTCATTAGCATTTTTTCTGAATTTCATTCATAATTAAAATAATTTGATTTCATTAGCATTTTTTCTGAATTTCATTCATAATTAAAATAATTTGATTTCATTAGTTTTTTTCTGAATTTTATTAAATTAAACGAAACTAAAAATACATAATTTAACAATTTTTTTTGGGTTACAAATTGTTACTACATAAGAATAGAGATAAATTTTGATAAAAAGAGATAAATTTCTAAAAAAAAATTGATGATCAAATTATGAGCTCAGGTAATTAACCTTAATTTTTAATTAAACGACAATTGATTGAGATTATAGTTATGCTGGATTGTAGAATATATGAAGATTACTTTTGAAATTGAGAATTTTTCTTTTTTTCATTTATTTGATTTGCAGTAAAATTCTATGCACAAAAATCTATATTTGAATTTATGCGCGCAAAATAAAGGAGCATAGATTTCCCACTTAACAATGCGCAGTTGATGATTATTCAAATGTGTCCATGTGTTTTAGTGATAATGCGTATCTTTTATACTTTTTAAATATTTTTTATTATCAAATAGAAGAAAAAAATATCATAGGATGCTTTCTACGTTTGAACTGAAAATAAAAGCAACAATTAAAGATTAGAAAGCAATATAATAATAATACAAAAATAAAATAACATTTAAATACTAATGCAATCAAGTATTTATAAGTACTTACGGAACTTTTAAACATGATTTGCTCATTATTATAATTCTATGTTTGCCGAAGTTTGATTAGGCATCTTTTAAAGCTGTGCAGAAACTACAAATGCAAATTTCCTGTCATTAGATCATCTCCCGAACTTTGAACCTTGATAAATGGGGGGGGGGTGAAACAAGGTTTCAAATTATTCCAGGTACTTTCTCAAGCTCAAATCTGGCAGGTTCTGTTAAATATTCATGGCGGTGCGATTAAAGCTTTTCGCATTCTGGAACTCGATTTCGGAACAATTCAGGGGCTTGCATTGATTCAAGTTGTTGAGACAATTTCTGCTGTTCGGGCACAAAATCGATAGCCAGCGGTGTGGACTCAAGAGGAAGCTTTGATGATTCGACAAATAGTTACAAAAACCGTGCGTGACTTGGAGGTATAAATCACAAACATGTTTGTCATGCGAGACAGTAGGAAAAAAAAGACATCAGTATGCAAAGAATCTTTGATAATTGACTTTAGTTTCATCGATTCATAAATAAGGAATAAAAGAGAAAGTTTAAGATGCATTTATAATTTGCTGCTACTAATTAGTTCAATAAAGACTGAATAGAGGCACCTGAGATGAATTTCAATTTTCTTTTCCCAGCATAATATATATATTTTTCATTTTAGATATAAGTGTTACAAGTTTTTGATCATAATAAATGTTTGCTACTAATCAGTTCAATAAAGACTGAATAGAGGCACTTGAGAAGAATTTCCATTTTCTTTTCCCAGCATAATATATCTTTTTTTCATTTCATAGATATCACTGTTACAAGTTTTTGATCATAATAAATGTTTGTTCGATTTACGGAAAACGTTATAAAATGAATGAAAAGCCTTAACAGAGTAATAACACACACACACACACACACACACACACACACACACACACACACACACACACACACACACACACACACACACACACACACACACACACACACACACACACACACACACACACACACACACACACAAAGTATACTCAATAGTTATATATATAATAGAAGGAAAGAGAAATTCTGTATGCTGACTTGAAATTTCTTCCTTGAATTAAATGATTTTCAGGGAAAATAAATTAACAAGTCATATGCTCAGCGCAGATAGACGAACGTCAACATTTTTAAGAAAAGAAATAGAATTAAAAAGTTAATTTGGCAAATCGTAATCAGATATAAATTGTTACATTTTTAAACGAAAATATGCATAAATATCGAATTCAAAATATTATAATCTTTGAACAAAAGATGTAATCTTTTTTTCAACAGTTAAGTGTTCAGAACTCGAAATTTATTAAGTAAATAGTGTTAAGTCAATAATTGCATCTTCTCGAAAAATTGAGAAATTTTCCAACAATTTAGAAAATTTTGATTTTCAAACGGATGCCCATTTTATATTATTTAGGAACAACTGTTTCTTAATTTTCCAACCAGATGTAAATCTGTGCCCAATAATATGTAAAAAATCAAAGTCAAACATGTAATCACTATTTTAAAGCACTTAAACAGTGGTAATATATTGGAGTAAGTGTATCTACAATTCACAAAAGAATTCAATTTAATACAAAATAATAGCATTTAAGTTAGCACAAATATAAACTACAGGGTGAGCTAGAAGAACTATCCTGATTACAAAATATTAATATGAAATAGCTACTGAAGGTAGCAAAACAAAATTTTTGACATCGTGTAGTTCTGTTTTTAACATTTTTTTAACACTGAGCAATTGGCTCAGATACACCAAACATATAAGAGTGAATGAAATTTAATTTTTAAGGAAATGGTGGGGAGAGTAAGCTTTCGGTGATTTCATGAGATTGTGGTGAAAAGCTTATAAGCCAGATAACAGCTACGAAACACGGGTAATTGCTTTTGTCTTGTAGTCTTGTTACTCGGCTGCGAACTAAAAGGTCCCAGATTCTCTCCTCGCTTTTAACAATCCGCTACAAGATGAGATTACCAACCATTTTTGTTCAAGCAAAATGTAAATGTTTTTATCGATGTTTGTCATACCATTTTGTTTTAATCAAGAATTGAAGGCTTAGATAATGGATGCTGAATCTCATATTGCTGAGGAAAACTCGTATTTATGATGAAAACTAGAATAGCACCTTGAATTTTTTTAATTGCTAAAGGAGCGTATGTTGAAATTTACAAAGCTAATTGATTAAAATACAAATTAATCACAGAATTCACAAAATGTAACATGTCTTACACAATTTTTACAAAATAATTTTTTATAATCGAGATAAGACTTTACATACTTCTGTATATACTTATCAGCACATATATACTTACTTATATATACTCATCATAACAAGATTCTATATATATACTTATAAAAATTTTCAAAAATAGTCTCTCAAAAACACATGCCCCATTTGTAAGGATACAGATTTTGTTCGAAACAATTCACATTGAATGCACTTTTTATTTGCAAAGCATTATTTTGACCAAAAAAAAAAAAAAAGCCATCGAAAATGTTAAATGTTTTTTGGAATGTTCTACTAGAATAGACTTACCTCTTTGTCACATTTTCTGAAAAAAAGTAATTTTCCTGAAGCAAATACAGAGTTTTTCTCACAAAAGCAAATATAGTTTTCCATAGCCTAGAGCTATTGTCAGATGAAGTTAACCCAGAGCTTTCATGTATAGCTAGATTCTTTTTCTTTCTTAAAGGAGGACTTTCCCGCCTTTCGCCGACGGAGTAATTCGAATGCTTCACACTGCAGCGGTGGAACTTCCATATTTTGTGCAACACAGTATAACAGTTGGAAGAAAAATGGCTTGGATTTTTTTTCTCACTGTTTTCTTTTCGCAGACAGGATTGCATTTCTTTGCTTTCTTTACATTTCAGGGAAAAAAAGAAGTATCGGAAAAGGAAAATGTGATTCTGCTCAGGAGAATATTTTAACATATTCGAATTTTTCCCCCTTTTCCTTCGTAGATGTTCCATTTGTTGCAATGTTATTATCAGAAATAAAAAGGAATATGCGCTAAAATATTCAAAGAAAACAAAGCAAATATTCGATAGCATATGGAATGGTGAAAAGCCAGGAGATTTCAGACAAAAATATGTAGAATGCATATATTTATGAAGCACTTTATTTCAATGCACTTTTGAATAAAATCCTCGGATCTTTTTTGTGTCAACTCATAAAAAATATTTTTTATGCATTTTTCGTACTGAAACGTTATATAAAATGCTTATAAACTTTAAATGCTGTGTTAAAAAATATCATTGACATTTATCTTTTTTAAAGTAAAATTTTTCTAGAGTATATATATATATATATATATATATATATATATATATATAGAGTAAGTTTAAAAATATTCCCCCTGATGCAAAATCTGAATTTCTGTTTGGGCGTCTAGCAACTCAGACAAGTTTGTTTTTCATGTGTACAAATAAAGCTAAGCATGAATAAATATTAGTTGCGGGACTGTAGATTACTTTTTGCGGGATTTTAGCAAATATCAATGAGCTGAGGTTTGTAATTTTACCAAGCTGATTCATTATAATTTAATTTCGTGGAACAGTTGGAGATTATTGCAATTATTTTCTGCTAGCATTTTTTTATTTGGCAAGGTATTTTTTTTTTCTGTTGGTCGATTACAATTTGCTTAAATTTTTTTTTTAGTGATTAAAATCTGATTTGAGTCCTCGTGAAGTTTTTATTTCACATAATTCTGTGCTTTTATTGTTTACTCTTAATGTTACTATATATTTACATCCAATGTATATCTGAATCGATATATTTAGATCTACAAAAATTACAAGAAAGTACAAATTATAATTTTTTAATTCCTTAATCACTCTCCCAATAAGCGAATTAGATTATCTACTTCGGTTTTCGCTTGTTAATCAGTGACCATCATATAAGACCGTCATAAGAGACCGTTTAGATCTTCTAATTTATTCAAGAAAACTCATTTGGAGATTGTTGTTGATTGTCTTTAAATAGTATGCATAAAATGTAATTGAGCTGTTTATAACAAGCCCCTCTAAAATACAGACACTAAAAAGAAACTACTAAATTGTAATTTAATGCAAATAGGTTTATTTCATGCTTTATTGTTTGTACCGTTTAGAGATAGATAACTTAATATACGAATAAGGAAAATTATCTTCTGTCTATATTCTACCACTTTTCAGTATAAACTAATTTTGACTTCTACTTAATGAAAAGGAAACAAATATGATTTTCTGACACGCACACACACGCAGGCGCACGCACACACGCACACACACACACACACACACACACACACACGCACGCACGCACGCACGCACGCACACACACACACACACACACACACACACACACACACACACACACACACACACACACACACACACACACACACACACACACACTCAAACAGGTTGAGTTAAATTGAAATTTCAGGAAGGACATTAATATTTACTTCTAATAGAAAAAAATTCTTTTACTGATAAATGATTTTAAACGATACCACTTTAATTAAAATACAACAGAATTCTTCAATAAAGTTACAAATTTAATTTTCGCTTCTACGATACATCCCATAAAGCATTTAAAATTAATCAAATTCTTGTGATGAAAAAAATAAAATGTTGCACATATGAATAAAAAAGACATTAAAAGTTTTTTTTTAAAAAAACGTTGCTATTTAATAGTTTTATAATTTTATTGCCAACTCAGTCTGCAAGTTACTAGGCACTAACACTGTCTTATATTTATTTGTAATTTTAAAACATCTCGTGTTCGCTTTTGCGTAAACAATTACTTTGATCATAAAACCGTGGCATGTTTAATATTTCAAATCCTATCCTTTAATTTCATACAAACAAGAAGGAATGGGTCGTCATTTTTATTTATCTTTTATGGGTATGCAATACACAGGAAAAAACGAACTAATTCTTTTAACGATTCAATACTAACTTTTTACTTTCATTTATACTTTCTTATGTATATTTTTCAATAAATAATTATTCAACGAGACTCTTAAAATTATTTCCAAACTCATCACAACTGAAATAGCAAGAAAAAATATAATACTCATAAAACCATATACAATAAGGTTTTAAAGTCAGCGATATGGATGTCTGCAAATAATTTTCATTACTTTATTTTATTGTTATTTAAATTAGTTTCAGATAGTTTTACTGAAGATCTTACTAGTTATTATTATATTTTTTAGATTTTGGAAAGTCGGAGTTGGAAAAATTAATGTTTCATAAAAGTTTCAGAACTCCTATAAATTCAGTTATCGATGGCAACAT
This sequence comes from Argiope bruennichi, assembly GCF_947563725.1. NCBI lineage: Eukaryota > Metazoa > Arthropoda > Arachnida > Araneae > Araneidae > Argiope > Argiope bruennichi. Next base: position 24,809,183 of record NC_079158.1, read on the forward strand.
CTGAATAAATTTTATTGTTCTGTTAAATGGCAAAGAAGCATTTTAACAGACTTTGTTATAAAATTATTTTAGAAGAACGAAAGAGTGAATATTAATTATATTGCTAAAATGTGTTTATTAAATATAAGGATTCAGAAATGAGACTAAAAAACTAATAACTAAGGATTGGTAGAAGAAATGAAATAATCCCATCAAGGGACAAACACTCAATCATCATTTTAAAAACTTTTCAGTTAACCGAATTGAGGGTGATTTTTATCTTAACCAAGTATACACTGGCCATGGGTCATTTCTTTGACCAAAGTTCAGCTTGTTAGTGTGGCACCGAAGAAGGATCTATAAATCACGTGTTCAAAGCACAGAACACAGGCTCAAATGTCCAAGAAATTGGATATCTCTTGAAGTCGAAGAACTCATAAAAACTCCAGTCATTAAATCTTCTATTACGGACATTTTGTCAAATCTTTTGTATTTAGCTCTCCCCTAATGTAAAAAGTTAACACTCATTTAATGTATTTTATGCATTTTTAATGCTTCACAACTCTATATATAATGCAATGTTTTCTTTTCTATTCTTTTTCTGTACCTATATGCGTTTACTCCAGAAGGTTATTTAATGTTTTCAAGGGTCCAATGTTATCAAGTGTAGATTGTTCCTTCGTGCAAGTGGGGTTGCTCTTATCTATCTCCTTATGTTTCGTAATTATTGGGCTCACTTCATTCGGATAGCTAGACAGTCGTAATGGATTTCCCCTTTACAGCGGTCTCCTTTGTATAAAAGAAAGTAAATGATTGAAAAATCAACATTCTAGTAAAAATTTTTATTCTGGAATAACATAACAGTAAATGAAAAAAAAATCAAATAGAAAAATAAATAAAAATTTTTAAAAATGGGGAAAACAAAATAAATTTAAATAAAAAAAATGAAAAATAGGAACTACTTTAACTTAAAATGCTTACATATATATATATATATATATATATATATATATATATACAGGTAAAGAATACAAAAGGCATTGGTTTAAAGTAACAAGAGCATATTCTTGATGAAGATTGAAAAAAATTAAAAATACGTACAATGCGTACAAAAAAATGCATGCATACTTAAAAGGTTCACTATAAAGAACGAAATTGGAGTAATTATATATTTTAGGAATTTTTCAGGAAAGGTATAGAAAAACATAATGATCAAAAATAATACATGAAATAAAAATGAAGTTAAATAAAATTCTGTAAGAAAAATTATGACGAAGTGAGGTTTAAAATTAGGAAGATCTGAAGAGCTCAATGATTGATACGAATTTGTATTTGCTTAATAGAGACATGTTTATGTTTCAGTATCTGAGCAGTTGCTCTTGGTTTTAAGAGCAATATAAAGAGATAATCATAAAGATGAAAAATAAAATATTTGCATGGTTCGGCTCATAACAATGATTATGCGAGACAAAAATGTAAATTTAAGATTTGAAAAGTTATAAAATGAAAATTAACGAGCACTAACAGCAGAGCAAAACATGAAATTACACACGATATACCTGAAAATACGAGAAATAAATTTAAGAATTATAAAAGGAAAGTAATTTTAAAAATTAAAGGAAAAGGGAAAATAAAAATAGGAAATGACATAATATTAATGATAATACATAAAACATAAATGAAAAATATTAAAGAAAAGAAAGAAAGAAAGAAGAAAAAATTATTATTCACTTATATATAGGTTGCTCCAAAAAACTGGAACAATCGTTTAATGCATCTAAATATAGCTCCTAGATATATAATTCCAATTGCAAAGTTTCATTAAATAAAAATCTTATAGTATGAAAACACTTCTGCGCAGGTAAATTTGAAAAAATTAAAATTTTTATATGTTTTCTATAGTGAAAAAGTATAAATTAATAAACAGTTTTTCTTATATTCATATATACATACAAAAAGTTGCGCTTTTCTATCTACAAAATTAGTGAAAATTTCTTTCTAAATTCAGATCGACTTATCGCAATTTTAGATGGATATATTTATTTTAGAAATGTAAACTTATAAAATACTAAAGTAAATTCATATACAAATATTTGTCGTTTAGTTCAATCATTATGATTCGAAATTTGCTAAAAACGAGCATTGTTGTCACTTAAATTGATCACTGACGGTTACTTTTGAATTAATAAAAAGGAAAAAATTGAGAAATTGAATATTTATGGTATACCAGAGAAGTAATAGGATTCCGGAACAAGAAAATAAAATTCTTTCCTCGCAACTTTATGCGTGATTAAGCTTTCCTAAAAACTGTTGTATTTTGACAAGAGGAAAAGTTTCAAGCACTGATGATTTATGCAGTATGTAACAGTAACGTATATGCAAATATTGATAGAATAATTCAAATTTATATAGGTATAAAAATTATTTCGAAAAGAGACAAAATAGATGGACAGACAGAATTCGAATTTTTTTGACGATTCCAGGACTTCCTATTTTAATTCTTCATACAGGAGAAAGTAAAAAAAAATAATGTGAAAAGTGCTTTTTAATGATGAACATTTCATATGTAGTTTTGTGTATCTGAAATATATGGCAGTAGAAGCGCAATTTTTTTCTATCGTTACTCGTCGCATTAGATTTTTTAAATTGAAATCAGCGTACTAAAATTTTATTTTCACATCTAATTCTGACTGCCATGACATTCAGATTTCTCAGTTTAAAGGTACTACTTATGCATTCAATACATATACATAATTTTTTACAAAGAGAAATAGTATAAAAGCTGAACTAACCTGTACCTCTAGAGCATGGTAGGTCAATACAAGTGCTAAGAGAAATCCTGTGGATACAGATATCACTGTCTTTAAGGCAATTGAGAATACCGACGCCTGAAACAGGAAAAAAAAAAGAATGCATTAATTAAGAATAAAAGGTGTTTAAATTAATAAAAATATTTAAGTTTTTAATAATAAAATTTAAAGAATTTTTTAAAAATATACATGCCAAAATCGTAAAAGCATGAGATGTATTCTAATTTAACTCAGAATTTCAATCAAATTTGTAATATGTTTTAATTTTTAATAAATGATGAAGAACCTTGTTTATTGAATCCTGTTGATTGCATCCTGTTTATTGTATTATTTTCTCCATATTCAGTGAGGTTTAATTGCTTTATAGTTTTAGCTTTTACAACGTGTAGTCATAAAACCTTTTGGCTAAGGTACGTAATACTTTTTTTTTTTACAAATGTACTGATTGAGATCTTCAGAAAGAAAGGCTTTCCTACATTACCAATGAATTGGATTAATATAGTAAGTCAAAAATCTGATAGAAGAAGAATTTGCAGATGGGCTTATTAAAAATTGTTTTGGGGAGAAGAACTTTGATGGACGGTATAAAATTATACATGTAATAGGTTTGTTCTAAAAACTGAATATTTCAAACAGTTCAAAACGAATATGGTCAAAGTTCTTTTCTTAATTGCAGGAGTAATCAATAGGCATTGGCATCTAATCCAATTTAATAGTGCCGGAGTAATGACTACCCGGATAATTACATTTATTGTTATTACCTACACTTTTTTTTTACCCTTTAGCTATAGAGGAAGGGATAAAACGGGAGAAACATTTCCTAAAGTTTCTTGGTATTTGCTATTTTGATGACTTCAGTGCATAATTTGAAGTGAGAACTTCTAGTAATAGGCAATAATATATCCAACTGCAATTTTTTCAAAGTTTGGGTCCGATTTCGTGATTATTTTTGTGAGAAAATCTGAATATCCTTGATTCAAAATCTATGTAATCTTTTGGTTAGTTTTCTCTAATTCAGATTTTCTTAGCTATTGCGTTTAAGTTATTCTCGATAATCTGAAGGAACTTTTCAAGGCATGAAAGAAAGAGAAACTGCAAATCAGCAATATTCATTTTTTTCCTGAAACTGCCATGATTGGCTTTATGGATGGCTAAAGACTCGGCAGTAAAGATAGAATCAATGTTATGAAATCGTTAAGAGAAGGACTGTCACAATTAAATATTTTTGTTGTTATAATTAGTCGTTTTAATATGAATTTTAACTAATACAGAATTGCAGCAATTTCAAAATTTAGATAAATCACTGTAAATCATTTTAGATAAATCATTGTAAATAATTTTCAGAGAGTAAGATCCAATAAAAGCGTTGGAAATGCCAACGGGCATATAAATAAATAAATGTTTTTTAAAAAATAAACAAAAGTTTTTTTTTTATATATTTATGTTTAAACAGAATTCTATTCAATTAAATCTAAGTTAAAAGCCAATAAAAAGACTTACAATAAGCTAAATGGGCGCATTAAAGCTTTAAAATTATTAATATATGAAACAAAGATCACACAGTTAAAAAAAATTTTCAAAAACTTTATAAAAGACAACTTTTAAAACACGCATCAAAAGCTGCTATTTAACAAATTGAACTCAAACTCAATTAAAAAAGCTACTTAAAAAAAGCAAAAATTAAAATGCCCAAAGAAAATTAATTCATCAATATAATAAAATTAAAATTAAAATATAATAAAACAGAAAATAGGTTTATTTCAACAAAAATAAAATTGTTTTAACAGTGCTTAAATTAATTTTTAAAAATTCGATGAAATTAGAGAAATAGTTGTTTAGAGATGAAATTCATATAACTGAAAAGTTAATTATATAAATTTTAAGATGCTGTAAAAATAGTTTTGTGCAATAATTTATTCAGAAGTTTAGGGCGGGAAAAGTTAAAATTTTTCAGCCCCCATTTCACTCTCTTTAGAAGACCGTAGAATCCTAATTAATAGCGCAGTAAATCCTCCTCGATGCTAAGGAACGTGTGTACTGAATTTTATTTCGAACCGTCAAGAGGACTATGTCATCACACAAGCTTCATATATATATATATATATATAAACTCATTTATTCGCTTTTAACGGTAAATGAATAAACGAATGCATGTAAAAAATAATTTTAGAATGTCAAAAAATTCGGATTTCTTATCTCTTAGTATCTGTATATATAATGATGCAAACAGAATTTTACTGATATTAATTCCAGGAGCATTTACTAAAAACGAATCATTTACGCACATTAAACACATTTTATTATTTGAATTATAATGATTACATTTTTCACACGAACCGTTACTTAGAAGTCCTTTATATTCAGTTATTCTCAAATTTTCAAACATCTGAAATTCATAATAATATTTCAAAATATGGATAAATTTAACATATAGGATGGACATTTAAGTCTGTATTAATTATTCTCAGTTGTATAGTTATTTATTTCTATGTTTTCATGATAATAGGAATTTACAGCCAGTCATTTTTAATTTACTTTTCTTACAAACTTCTTAGGGTGACAAACTTCTTCTAATATCAGTTATCATTGATTTTCGAAATCCACAAAGCACCATTATGCGAATAAAATTTCACAAATTAATCAAATTACTAGATTGTCTTACATTTATTTAAAATACAGGATATTCATTACTTAAAATACGGAGAATACTTGATGAATGGGTGAATATATAGCCATTATTTGCGAAATTACGACTATAATAAGGAGAAGGTGAAATATTAGAAATAAATTATACACACTTCAGCATGCATATACTTCGAGCTTGCACATTTATGTTAAATAATTATTTCTACCAGTTTTCAGATAAAAAATTACAAAATCAACCTGATTATTATTCATAACTTCTTGCCCGATTTTACTGTGTTTGTGTTTCATAAATTTTAATTGACTGAAATGGAAAAGATTTATTGATAACAGGCAGTTGAAAAACGAAATATTTCTTGATTATTAATAGGAAATATTGAGGACATGGCAATGTATGTATGCCATTTTCAGTCATCTAAGTCAGTTCTAAGTCATTTAATAAATTTGCATTTTTACTGCATGCTTAATGTAATAGAATAAACTAATAACAAAGGAACAACAATCGAATAAGCAAATAACAAAAGAACAACAGTGGAATAAGCCAATAACAAAGTAACAACAACAGTGGAATAAGCAAATAACATAGGAACAACAATGGAATAAGCTAATAATAAAGGGGCAACAGTGGAATAAGTTTATAACAAAGGAACAAAAATAGAATAAGAAAATAACACAGGAACAACAATGGAATAAGCTAACAATAATGGAATAAGCTAACAACAATGAAATAAGCTAACAATAATGGAATAAGCTAACAACAATGGAATAAGCTAATAACAAAGGAACAAGTAAATAAAAAAGGCACAACAATGGAATAAACTAATAACAATGGAATAAGCAAATAACAAAGGAACAACAGTGGAATAAGCCAATAACAAAGTAACAACAGTAGGATAAGCAAATAACATAGGAACAACAATGGAATAAGCTAATAATAATGGAACAACAGTGGACTAAGCCAATAACAAGGTAACAACAGTAGAATAAGCAAATAACATAGGAACAACAATTGAATAAGTAAATAACAAAGGAACAATAATGGAATAAGCTAATAACAAAGGAACAACAATGGAATAAACTAGTAACAAAGGAACAACAATGGAATAAGCAAATAACAAAGGAACAAAATTGAATAAGCTAATAACAAAGGAACAACAGTGAAATAAACTAATAACAAAGTAACAACAATAGAATAAGCAAATAACAAAGGAACAACAATAGAATAAACTAATAATAAAATAATAGCAGTGGAATAAGCAAATAACAATGGAATAAGCTAATAACAAAGGAACAACAATGGAATAAGCTAATAAATAGAATAAGTTAATAAGAAATGAAATAAACTAGATTTAAAACCAAAATTAGCAGATGATTATAAAGAAAATTTCCATCCCATTTTGTACACAATCATGAATAGTTTTTTCAAGGAATGTGATTAATTTACTTCCCAAAACAACAACCACGATTAAAAATGATGAAATGTCCTCCATTGGTCTTAGTTTTAATTCTATATATGAATTTGACTGCGTTTTAAATAGAATTAAAGGAAACTTTTTGAGAATTGTTGGAATTTAAAATTTTATTGTATTGTATACTTACAAACTAAAATTTGCGAACAATAAATATCTAAGCATTTCTCTTACATAGACAAATATAATGTCTAGACTATCTAATGTCTGTCTCTTGAATTTATAAGTTAATAAGTAAATATTTTTTTAAACGCAATAAGCTAAATAAATATCTTCACGAGTTTGGAATTCCTATTTTAAATAATTTAAATTTCAGTTACCTTAAAATTTTAAAGGTTACTAGAATTTGTTAATAATAAACTTAATATAATTTCATCACATACACATTGAGTAAACAGAAAACATTTTTATTATATTTGTTCATTAATTAAAGGAAGTAATTATTTCTTTATTAAAAGAAAAATGAATACTCCTACCTGTTTTTCTGTTGTGAAAAATTCTGATATTTCAATTTTTCATTAGAACTCAGATTAAAATAAAGCATAAAAGCTCATAAGACGTGAAATGAGGATTTTATTTTCCATTTGAAAAAGCTTTTAAAGCATTTTATATCGTTTCTCTAGGGTATTTTAAACAAATAACTACATTCTGAAAGCAGATTAACAAAAATATATTTTGAATTAATTTTTTTATTTCCAAAAGTTTTATTTTTACTTTTATACAGTCTGTATTATCAAAACTCATTAAACAAATCTTTTAATTGTTAAAATGCATCCACCTTTTTTAGCTATTAACATTTTATAAAAATAGAAAAAAAAAACCCTAAATATGTCCGTGGAAATAAAATAATTTTTTTAGCAAGAACAGCAACAAAAAAGAAATCATAGTTTAGGAAAAGTATATAACAAATAAAGAAACTTAAACGCAAGTAGAAATGATTTGTTTTTTTAAGTGAAAAATTATTTAACGGAGAGAAATATTTTAAATTTTTAAAATGAATATTGATTTAAAATATTATATTTATTGAAATGAATAATTGAAAAATGTATTAATAGATATTTTTTATTGTAAAATTATATATGATTTATGGATAATATGATACTGAAAAAATTCGTTTCTTTAACTTCCTCTTCCACAATTTAAACCAACGGGAGAGGTCATCTCGAAACTTTATCCCATACTCTTCAACAACAGTGTCCCCCCACCCCCCTAAAATTGTGGATCTTGGGTAAGGCCGCCGCGAATTTTAAAGACGTCTATTGCTCAAAACTGCATGACATTGGTAAAGATAATTATGAAATATATATCTTTGATAGTACTTTTGCTGAATCTTTCACGAAAATAAGCATTTTTGACACCTTTTTGATGGCAATTAAAACCGTTTGACACAGCATTATAACAATTAATTACAGTTGTAATTAGTTGTTAGAATGCATTCACAAGTAACATACCAAATTTCCTTGATTTAAGCCATTGCGTTTATGAGTTTACATGCAAGCGAGAATTCAGAATGACAGATGGTCAACAGTTTGAAGAATATGACTCAAAGTTTGATAAGTACTATCTATATTTTAAATGCTAAAATTGTGTACTGAATTTTTTATTATTAGCTCTTTGTGTTTTGTAGTTATAAATTTCACTTGTACACGAGTAGCCAGATAGATAGAGTGATTTGAAAATTTGATAGAAATTTAGAAATTTGGTCGTATTTGTATATACGAATATCATAACAAAATTGAAATTCCCGAAAGAAATTTGTTATAACTCAAAGAAAGTGTAAAAATACACGATTAATGATTTGTTATAGTAAAAACATCATCACACATCACATCATAAATTATACTTCATTCTTCACATTTAGTTTACAAATCCAAGCTTTTACAAAAAGAAAGGTTTTACAAAATAGCAGAGAGGATGTCTTCCTCAAAATGTTGGTATGGAAAAAAATAATTATTAATAAAACTTTGAAGTCAATCCACTTTAAATATTCACAGAAGAATGATTTTAATAATTTTTTGAGGACATTGGCTCTTGACTTAGAAATAAACCAATAAGGACAACTGAATGTATTTGCATCGCAAAGAATCTTGTCCTTTCAAATATCAGTTAAGCCAGTTAAAATAATAATAATAATAAAAAAATAGCTTATACGCATATTAAGAGATAGTTTACTCTAAGCTTGAATAGAATGTTTGAATAATGGATTTTGAAAAGTTTTTTCAATAATTAATTCTACTCCACTCGTTTCAAGTGCATTCATGCATAGCTTCGCGACCAAACTTAAATGAATTTATTTTCCAGCTGTCAATAAAGAAAAATTACTATAAACGCCATCTATCTACTTACATGGCGAGTGAATTGCTGTATTATGAGAGCTACATCGATTTGAATAATTTTTTCTTTTTTTCCATCATTTTATGATATATTGCCAAACTCAGTGTTTTTTAATGGTCAAATATTCATTACATGATGAAGACGTTTCTTCTTGAAAATAATCAATAAAAATATGAGATTCCGCACAGAATATAATTTTGGAGCTCGAATGACACAACATAAAGATTGTCTGAAAGTTCAACGAGGAATTTCAATTACGTAGTAAGAATGAAGTAAAATATAATTATTGGAAGTTCAGAGTCTTTCACTTCGGAAAATTTCATTATTTCTGTTTTGTATTTGAAAAATATTAGGTGGCTACATTTAAATGTAGAATTAATTTTTGGTTTCGTTATATAAATTAATGAATCAGTTAAATAAAAGTAAGTATTATACATAAAATTTCTTATTTATTTGAAATTATGATTATCAAATAAGTAATGTAGAAAATTATATTAATAAAAAAATTAAGCGGATTCGAATTTTCTCTACGAATTATTGTAGAATGATAATGCTTTAAGCTCAATTTGCCTTTATTTCATTTTTTTTAATTTATGCTAATTATATACTAATGATAGCATGCACATAAAAATTTATTTAATACAATTTCACCGTGCGTGAGTGTAAATTTAGCAACTAAAATAATGAAAATCGGTGTAAAATACGAGGTTAAATCTTAAAAGACGAAAAAAAATTATTATTTTTGTGCACTAATATACCAAAATCATTAAAACGTTAAAATTCACTTTCAAGTTTTAATTATAAATATAATAAAAATTTGAAAGCTTCTTCTTTAGCGAGTCTACTATCTAAGAAATTTTCTATCACATTTATTAGCTTTACGTCCAACAATGTGCACTTATAACGTTTTGAACGGTTTTTGTAGCGCATGTCACAATTTACAGATAATCTGCCATGATTTAAATATTTTCAACTTAAATCAAAACACCATTAAAATAAATATATGAAGGTAAACAATTCAGATTAAAAAAAATGGTTGCAAATTTGCCTCTTTCTGGATTAATGTTTCTTTGCTGTTATGGTACAACATTTCCTTTTTCCTCGCTTTTCCTTTTGTTTCCTCGCCTCAAGGGGATCCTGAAGGGGACAGACATATATCCGACGGCGTGTGACATCTGTGTTTCATCCAATTTCGAAACAGGCTTTCGCTGACTCCTTCCAACAACTTTATCAGCGATGTCAAAAGAGTGTTGTGGCCAAAGAATGTTACTTTTGGAATCACCTTGAAATTATACTAAAAGAATGGTGAATCTCCATCAAATGTTGATTCACGTCCGTGAACTGTTCGGTAGTCTGATCAATTTCTATTCCTGTGTTATATGAAAGCGGTATCTCAAAAATATAATAAATAAGATGTATAAATTTTTGCTTCCACTTTAAAAGGGCAGACCTGAATCAAATGTCACGGAAAATCTGTCAATTGGAAGAAATACTGTAAGAAAATGAACATTCCGTTCATTTCCTCATACAGCGAAGTAAAACACAAAAGTAATCGAGATGTTTATGAAAAGTTTTATGGAGAGAACACTGTTACCGTTTTTTTTCCTAGTGATTTTTTTTTATTTTCAATTTTTATTCACTTCTGCAGGTGTAGTTTTTAAAATTTTGTTTATAATCAAATAATAATACCCCACCCCCTGAAAAAAAATTCAACTGATAGCTAACGTTCCCTTTCTAAATGACGTATTCCCAGACATGAGCTAAAACTGTAACAAGATACTTTGAAATATCAACAGAGCTTTGGATATTTCCTTATTTTATAGATGCGCATAACCATATTGATAAGATGGTTTACTACACGAGGCAGAAAAAAACCTCCATTTTCTTTTCTACGCATAACTAACTCCCTATTGTTCTGAATAATACAGCGAGGGCCATTGAGAGCCCGGAGAATACCGAGACTTCCTCGGAAATAGGAGTCAGGAGAGATATAAAAGATGAGATGGAGAGTTGTGACTTTTTCCCATATTGGGTTGGGAGAGGAAGGCAATTTCAGATGTTGCGTACCCTCTCGGGTGAATAGAGACTCGAAGATGCCCTAAAACAGATAGTTTTTGTTTTTTTACTCTGAAGCAATATCATTTGAATTTGGATTTGTAATTTCTCATACGTGGAATATAGAAAAACCAAATGTAAGTGAATAATTCCTTTTGAGTAAAGATAAATGAGAAATATATGCTTCATTTATATACAGTTTTGAGGCCATACGAAGGCTATACTGCAGTAATTCTTGTGATTTTGTGTAGTGTATAGTTGTTAAAGACAATAAATGAGCTGGCATTTATTGTTAAAATTTCACAGTATAGCAACGAGAGAACGCTTACCGGCAATGTCATGTATATTAAATTACCCCGGTTTGCACACTTTATACAATTCCAGATCGAAATTTGGAATATGAAATTGTATTTTTAGTTTTGAGAAAAGAGAACTCATTTTTATTTAATTTTTGTTAAGTGATTTGCACGTTTTAATACTATTTTTAAAACATTGGAACTGTTTTAGTTAACCCTTTAAAGGGCCATTTTTTTCTAGTCATTTTATGTTAAAATATTTTTAGGCTTGAAATTAGAATAAGAAAAGGGATTCATTTAGCTTATTAGATAAATTTAATTTGATTAGTTAATTAATTTGGTTAATTAATAATTAAGTAACAATTCAAGACACATCATTTTGTGTAAGATAAAAAAATAAAGCATCTACGTTTCTGTTTTTCTAAAAAAAAAATTGTCAGAACTGATGCCAACCTACATAAATTGATACAATGATAAATTTGGGGGAAAGCATACTTACCACGGCCTTAGAAAGGTTTAAGCAAAATTTTAGTTTTGAAAATTCTACACATATATATAAAACGCTAACGTATGTGACACCGAAATTGCGCTTATTACTTATTATCGAATGGTGACAGTCAAATGCAAACAAACCATCATACGAATTTCAGACTGATTCGTTTTTACAGTTGCATAGAAGACAACACTTCGCTTAGCTAATTAATGGGGTTGCAAAATATTATTAGGAATGCTCTGAAAATGCTTCGCTGTATCACTAAAAAGTACATTTAAAAAAGGGGAAAAAATAAAGAAATCAATAGATATCCAACAAAGTTTAATGGGGCGCAAAGATAGATTACACTATTACAAGATTGGTAATTGTTATGACTTACCTAAAAATGATATTCATGCCTTTGAAAACAATTTCTTATAAAATTAGTCTCAGTATTACCTTAAGACTTTTAATGAGACTTTTAAATGACACCAATTTCATTTCTGTACAATTTGTACTTTAATTTGATAGTATTTTTTAATTCAGTTTGATGCATTACTTGTAACAATAATTTCAAATGCTATGAGGGAACTAAAAATCACCCATCAAGACATTCAATCGTATGTTTTTACTACTATTAATTTATTAGAGGATTAGTGAGATTTTCACTTCTTCTTTTATTTCGTAATATACATACTTTTTAATTTGTATTAAAAATTTACATATCCTTTTAATTTGTATTTAATTTGTATATATTGAATTCATGTTTTTCAGTTGCATCCAACAACAAGGTGAAATATCTATTTAAATGCAATCCACATAAATAATTTAGCATTGTAAAAAGTCAATAATCTAGAAAACAAAACTAGTTGCGAAAAGCAGCTAGATATTTTAAAATTATTTAGAAATTTTATCATCATTGTCGTTGTTCGAAATTTTTTTTAATCCAATAATTTAGTTTGAGGCAACTGTTTATGGTAGAATTCTTAAAGTGTCTCACTCATAGCAGCTTTTAAGGCCTAAGCAGCAGTAATTATGATTATGCAATAAATTGGATCAATTATGCTGATGGTCATTTGTCTTTTACATGTTGGAAGCGTTCAAAAATTTGGTGCATGACTGCTTTCTGCATTTTTCTTGAACTGGATTATTGGATCATATACATACCATCGTGACAGTTCTTCTCTAATCTGGGTGAAGTTGCTTCACATTCCATGGTTAATTTAAACTGCATCTGATTTCTATACAGGGCCTATCTCTAGAGCAGTTTGACCTCAAATTCGAGATCTTCCAATTTTGTTAGCAAAACTTTAACACATCGCATAACCAGGCAACATTAAATGCTAAAATTTGAAAATAAAATTAATGTGTTTCAGAATGAAACTGACATCATTAGAGTAAATTTCTCTTGTTACGATAATAAAATTCTATAATTTACGGCATATTTTTGATATCATTTTATCTTCTTTTAATGAAAGGAACTAAATTGACTTCTTTATGACTATGACATTTTAATAAGTAGTATAGTCATGAAATAAAGGAAGGAATTATTTAATTTAAAGAAATAGTGACAGCTTTATTTCGAAAAACTGATGCCACCAATGTTAGAAATAAAACTAAGCATTTATGGGGCATTATATGTTTTAATACGAAGGCCAAGGTGAATATCTAGACCGTGACTGTGTACTGAAATGAAAGAGTAACTTATAAAAGATTTATTGATAAATAAATTCACTAGTAGAAATGTTAGAAATGTACCTCAGTTTTAAAAATCTGTCTACATTATAATTAAAAAGGTTAATTATAATGTCGACTTTTCTATATACTACTTACCATAAAATTTGCATAAACTTCGCACAGGATATCATTAGGAGTTTAGTCATTACGTTCTTTGTCCTAGTAAGGGGGAAGATAATAATATCTCGTATTTTTGTTAAAGATTAAGTTTTGGGAAGATACTTTGAGTTTTCTTTTAGCTGAAATCTCAAGATTAACTTGTTGATCCATTTATAAATGACTATTTGTTGAAACGCTAAAACACTTCAGGTTTCCAAAACACCTCCAAAAAATCAATAAAATGTAGGTGTAAACCCAAAATTTCAACGCCTCTGTAAGAAATTATCTCAGTAACATAAAAAGAAAATTGCTATCTTTAAAGAGAAAGCAGGGATGAAAAAGAAGGTAACAGAACTTTTAGGGCCCAGAACATAGGCAGTTTCTTAAGCCTTTCGCCCCATAATTCTTCTGGTCGAATCCCCCCAATATAAATATATCCATCCTGCTCTAGGCGATAAAATATTTTCTTCCGAAGGTCTTTCCGTCTTTGCTGCATTCTTCTTGCTTCTTAAATTCTCCACCCCAGCCTGCCGTTTGAGATCTTTCAGCTGACCTAAACTTTCGACCGATGACCAATTTATCAATACTAGAAACGGTCAGACGCAGCTCATTTATAACGTGTTTTTTTTCCGTGTCTGGATCCATACTTGTTTTCCTTCGAAAAAAAAAATAAATAAAAAACGTTTACAATTCTTTGAAAATAAATTGTCAAAGGAAAGGTCTACGCTTTCTTTATTATATATATACCGTTGTACCCCTGTCTGCATTTTTTTTTGTTCTATGTATAGGAAGAAAAAAAAAAAATTAAAATACTTATGCTTTGTTATCGAACAAGCTTCGAATTCTTATATTCAAATTTTAAGAGGTTTTAGCCGAATTGTAACAAGAAATCGCAACAATTTTTGAAGCTGTACTTAAACGTAACAAACAAACAAACATGACCTTAGATTGGAACATAAAAAGATGAACTTCATATAACAATGAACTGTACCAAGCGGAAACACTGCGAAGTAAAATTATTATAATTAATTAAACAACAAAATAAATAAATTGTTACTAAAGATTGTAGAATCATTACATAAAAGAAAACTATTAGACCTGAAGAAGGATTAACTCCGATTCGGAAAACACTGTGCTCCGCATTCTCATGGAAATGTATATAATTATTAATCCCTAAAAAGTTTTAGATGCAATCCAGCTAATTGGGATAAGTTTTTAAATTGCATATTCGTCTAGTTTCACTATAATATAAACACAAAACACGCCTTACTATGAAAATATATGAGAAAGAGGAGGGCAGTAAATTCTAACTGGGTTTTAAAAATATAATACTCTTATCATTAATAATACAACTGAATTTTTTTTTTTCAAATTCGACTAGATGTGCTCGTCTATACGATATCTATCTATACGGATTGTTATTTTGTTAAAAATATCTGAGATCTGATCCCCCAGATTAACTAACAAAAATTGTAGTAGAAAATTTCATGCACATTGGCAGATTGCTTAAGAAATAAAAAAAAAAGTATTATTCGTTACATTTTAGATGCAAATTTAAAATAACCTTAAAAGTTTTGCTTTCTTGCACCTCCATCCAAAATAAATATTAATCACTAAAATTGAACTGGGCTCGTGAAGGAGCATATAATGAATCAGCATATTATATGCAATAAAAATTGGAAATCTCAACTCTTTGACTTTTGCTAATTATTCATGCTTAAGTTTATTTGTATACTTATAAATTATACTGTCAATGTAAACAATTTTTTTTCTTAGTTGCTAATTGTCAAAATAGAAGTTGAGAATTCTTATTCAATAATAGCCCAGATCGAAAGAGTTAGAATATTTTCAATTCCGCCTAGCATTACTGTTCCAAAGTAACCCCCGGGGGGCACCTCGAAATGAGGATGAGAGGCTTCCGGCATGGTGGTTGGATCTCGCCACCCTGGCGGGTACACTAATAGGTGGGGGATCTGATTCCTCCCATCGATGGCCGGTGACGGCCCTTAGGACTCAACCACAGTTCCCGCCAATGTTGCTGTTGCGGCTGTCAGGTCATTCAGCTTTTATGGTTTAAATCCGTGTGCCTTCGTGGCGGGTCGGAGAGTTAGATGGCTGACTTACTATTCAGAAGTGGAGAATTAAATGTGTATTGAATATGTTTGTTCTACTGTGTTATTTGATAAGCATGATAACTAGAATAATTTTTGTTGCATTTGAACCCACAAGTAATAAATTCGAATTTTTAATATTTATCTTATTATATGGTTTCTTTTTGGTTAATAGGAAAAAAAGTATAGTTAATGAAATGTATTTCACGTAAATTAAATTTTAATCGCTTTATTTGAAGGATAGTTTCAATGAATAATGGAGACATTTTTAAAATTTGAAACTTCGCGAAAAAACAATTATCCCGAAAGAAATTTTATAAATCATAAATATCACTTAAAAATAGTAAAAATTTCTTATATCCTATTTAAAAATATTAAATCTGAAATAATAATTATAATAAATGTCCATTTTTAAAACTGATTATTATGCTGTGATTTTATTTAGAAAACTATATTCCTACATCCCTCTACCTATATCTCTTATCCCATCGAGAGGCAACATTTTCAGTTCACATACCAATATAAAATGGAAGCTTTTAAATAAAAGCTACTAGGCAATGTTTAAAAGCCCATAAAACAATGCTTTCTGGATGACAAAACTTTCCTCTACTTCAGGATATTAGGAAAAAGATTCAGGATATTAAACTATGCAATTGCATGTCTTCTTATAGGTTTATTCAAATATGAGGCATAAATAAATAATAGAACTGATGCTTACATTTTTTTGAAATTTTGCTATTATTAGCCTCGATGTAGTCCCTCTTCGATCAGTGTACAGTTGCATAAACATTTTACACAGTTCGAAGCACAATTATAAGCCGTTTTCTAGGAGCTCTTCCATTACCTCAGTCCCCTGCTGTCACTTTATCTATATCTTAAGTCCAATTTTTATTTCTACTAATATGATCATGACTATTATTCAGGAGGAGTGGTCTTCACAAAAGTTTCTAGCCTATTCGCTAATAAAGGTGTTATCTTTCTCTCCCCACCACATAGAAATTGCATACTTTAAGCAAGACCTAGAACTCTATAAGGGCTCAAGTTTTTATTTTCAGAGTCTAGTATATCAACATTTTCTGCTTCGTAGTATAGTAAATACATCTGGTTACGCATTTTTGTGGATTAAAATTGATGAATCTATGTCGGTACATTTTTGAATCATTGGGCTTACATGCATACAGATAAATGGACAGACAGACAGACGTCAACGTAATGACGGACACGCTTCGAAATCTAATACCGATCTACATTTTATCTGTTTAAAATGTGGACAAAATTTTATTTACCTATATTTTTAAGTTCTGAAGACAGAGTATTCAGTTGCATTTAGAGAAACACGCAAGTTGTCTATGGCGTAAATACTACATACCAGAGTTCAGCCATCATGTTCAAAGTATTTTTGAATTATCGTTTTCGCAAGTAGGCGTAGTTCCAGAAAAATGTTTTTTGGGAGAATTTTTTTGCGAAAAAATTGCAATACTTTCTTTAATATCAAATTGGATAAATTAATTGAGAAATTTAAATAAATTGTCTTGATTTTTAAATAAATTTTAAGGAATTGGACATAAGTTTATTTCACCCTTTCTAGGACCGTGGGAAGTATGCTTCCCACCAAATTTATCAATCTTTGTATGAAATTATGTAGGTTGGCATAAGTCCTGACAAATTTTTTTAGTAAGTCAGAAACTTAGATGCTTCATCTCAGACAAAATGATGTGTCTTGATTTGTTACTTAATTATTAATTAACCAAATTAATTAATTAATCAAATTAAATTTATATAATAAGCTAAAAGAATCGCTTTTCTTATTTTAATTTCAAGCCTAAAAATATTTTAACATAATATGACTAGAAAAAAAGGGCCCTTTAAAGGGTTAACTTCGGAATCCTAAAACTAAACTTCCTAATTTTTTTTTTGAAATTATTAAGGTTATTTTTAAAAAGTTAACTATAAGAGAATACAAAGCAATAAATAATTCAGAGGAACTTTTTAAAATTGTAAAACGAAGAACCTGTCGATGAAATACTGATCGCTTTAGAAAAAAATGCAAGACAAAATTATATGAAATAATACTGAAAATCGATAAATTTTAAATCGATATTATATATCAATATAGAAAAGAAATATTTATCAATATCTCATCTAAATATATATATTCGATTATTTCTTTTTCTTTAACGAATACTTTTTAATAATATATTTGTGAATTTAAAAAAAAACACACCCCTCATTTTTCAAATAATCCACCGAATTTTATTACGAAAATCCAGCCATACCGCTTCTGGTCACTAATATTCGAACGAAATTGGCGGTAAAGTTATTTGATATCGTAAAAATCATTCATCTTCGTCATTTTCGATCAGCGCTCATCATCTGAAATTGCTTCCTTCATTTCCTACAAATCCCTCTTCTCGTAAAAGCATCCCCGCTATTCTTCGCCAATTTACATCGCTTATTGATTTTTCGTCATTTGTATACCTGCCTCTTGATAAGCGACGGCGAAGAAAGATTAAAAGAATTTTTCCTTCGCTAAAAATCGTTTGAAGGCATATTTATTTGTTGTTGAGTATCGATGAGCTAAATGGAGTATCGATGTTAGCGTTTATGTTTCAACAGCTTGAATTATTAACTGGGACTGTACTGTTTCTGATGAATGGTACAGTGAATTATGTTGAAAATATTAGGAGGTAGAGGAATTGACATATGAAAAAATAATTTGTTTATTTACATAAAAGATACATTTTGTAAAAGAACAGCTTTCATAGAGTAATTAATAGATATAAGAAAACTTTTTTTTTGAATATTAAAAAAAATAATAAAAGAAAACGTAAAAATAATGTTATGACATTTTATGAGCACTCCAGATCACGTACAAGCGATTATAATTAGAGGAAGAACTAATTAATTTTTGGTGAAAATAATTAAATAAAATAATTAACCAGAAAATGTTTCCAAAAAAATACAGGAGATGTTATAAAAACTTGAATAATATTAGTTTATAACGAAAGTTCCCCGGCAGCACTAATATTGTCTGTGCAAACTATTCGCGTTGGCTCGTTTGCTGATATTTTGCCAAACGATTTTTGGCCTTCTAAAGAAAGAGGCTTTATTACACTGTGTTGTGAAATCTTCAAAAAATATCGTTATCGTTAAGTACGAGGTGTCTGAAATGGAACTGTCTTGCTCGAGATTAGAACCATCATTTACTTCTGTTGCAAAATGTCAGCTGCAGAACGTCACCGAATCATGTATACAGTTTTAGGTACATGAATGGCTCTCTGGCTGGCCAACTGATGCTGATGAGGTCCACCTGCAAGAGCTTGTGGAAGTAAAGCAGTATTCAACCACTCGAGAGCTAGCTAAGGAGTTAGACGTCAGTGTCATGTCCATTAATCAAGGTATGCATCGCATAAACTTGATGTACAAGTTCAGTCGCTGGGTACTCAAGCAGACAAGCACAGACATGCTCAGGCCTGCACAAATCTGCTCAAATATCAATGCAAGGACAACATTCTGGACCGGATCGTTACTTGTGATGATAAGTGGATTTACTTCAAAAAGTCGAAAAGGGGGCTGGCTTACGTAATTTACCATGGGCTTCCCTGGTGGTATTGCCGTGGCATTATGACCAAAGAGTATATGGAAAAAAGGCAAAACCATCTACATTAACCCTCTCTCTGCGTAATTCTTTAAAATCACTATTTAGATGCAATATTTGCAAATAAATTTAATTACTTAAAAAAATGAAATGATATTATATGTTACACGATAATAATATGATATAATAAAAGTCTGTAATCGTAAAAATAAATACTCTAAACTGCGAAAAACGTTGGATGCAACCAAAAATGTACTAAACGCCAACCCGCGGAAATCTCGGGATAAGCAGCTGGAAGGTTAAGGTGTATAGCCAGATGCTAGTCCGTGTTGACGCATCTATCATGGTAAAATGTTGAACTGAGTTCCGGTGTGGTGTTCCATTAAGATAATGCAAGACTACATTTGTCTGCATTCACCGGCTGGATTCGAATGGGATCTTTTCCCCAACCCAAGACATAGCCCCGACATTGCTCCTTTGGACTTTTTCCCATTTGCAGCGACATCTTGTTGATACTATCTTTTATTTTGTACAAGAAGTTAAAAATGAGACTGATCTGTTGTTGAGCTTGCGGCCCCAAGTTTCTGGGCCGGTTTTTTGAAAAAATATAAAAATGCTTGCAGAAAATCATAGATTTGGCTGGTGATTACTACTTGCACTAAAAGTATCGTTTTCATGTTTTTTTTCTAACTTTATTAAGAACTTTTTATTTGGTGCAAAACTTTCGTTACAATTAAACATATTTTCTCTCACTTTTACTATTTTTCCTTTCAGCAGATTTATTTACATTTCTCATATTAAGAATACAATACCTTTTCTTTTTATGCTGAGTAATAACTTAGAAAAAAGAATTTTCCTAATGTCAACTTTCTAAAATATAAAATCTATTTAATCTTTTTTTAATGAATTCATTATTAATAAGTATAAAGCATTTTTAGCTTAGTCATTTTAATCGTACAAGAATGATTTTTAAATACAAGAGAGACAAATAATTTAATAATCTTTTTAGGAGATATAGACATTATGTTTAAATTTTAAACTAATATATATGAAAAAAATAACATTTCTTAAATGTAATATTTAATATACATATTAGAAAAAATGTTTTTATACAAAACTAAATCGAATTTAAATAACTGGAAAATATATACACGCATATAGGCAATATCGTTTCAAATCGCATGTTGTAAATGGCCCCCTTATATGGGAAATAAATAAAAATGTCAAAGGATGAAGTCTCAAAATTTATTAGCTTAAATTCCACGCCGCTTTCGTTACCTGTATTGCGTGATTGGACTATTGCGTGATTGTGTTAAAATTTCTCGCCAGGAAACTATAACACATGCAAAGCTAGCAGACGTGAAATTCAATTTTGATTCAATTACTCTCATCTTTATGCGAATGAAAATTTCGTGGAATAAGGTATCTTCTGGCAAATTATTCTCATTTCTTTTTTAACCATCAACTTTTATCCCAAGCAGAATTTTTACAGAATTATAGTAAATATGCCTATAACGAATCTTTCATTTTTATTCTTTTATTGTTTTGATTTATTTAAATAAAGCAGGTTATTCATTTATTATTATTATTGCTTAGTAAGCAAATAGAGAACATTGTAGTCGTTAAAAATTTCGGTTTCTATCTATTAAAGGATTCTAGAGTTTTAGAACAATTTTAAGTCCAGCTTCTTGAAAGTCTTGCTTGTATATATGTGTGTGAGCAACACTCAAAATTACAATGAGCTAGATAGAAGAAAAATAGCATTTGCTCTTTAAGCCAAACTTGAAGAAGATTTATATTAAATTTTCCCCTGCTCCTGTTAATGAAAGAAAGATTTTCTTCAGATAGATTTGAGATGACCTACAAACTATTAAGGATGATTATATTTACAATGATTTTTTAATATGCATATTATTACTCAAATAGAATTTAAAAACAATGAGTATTTTGTATGATGAGTGATTTGTATAATGACTAAAACAAAATGTAAAAAGGTGGCTCGCTTAAGGAGCGATGTTTCGCAAAATGATTGCCGAGAGGACATCGCGACGGCACATGCTGGATTGACCCGTATCGGAATGCGTTGAGCGTTATTTGAAGGTATCTACAAGGAAGATATTTTGGCTGCATAGCGTTGTCGGAAGCGAGCATTTGTTTGTAACGCCGTAATCGAAGAAATTGTGTCTCTGGCGAAGATTATGGGACTATAGGTGGACTGCAACAACATCGATGAGTGAGTGTGACAACATAATGAGAATTACCGAAGATTTTATGGAGCTGCATTTTGTGTCATAGTAAAAAGCAGCAGCGGAGATTTCATCAGGGGGGGGGGGAAAGAAACAACAGAGAATAAACTTCCAATGAAATAAGTGAGGTGCTGAAATCATAGGAAATTATTGCATCGTATGCTGTGGAGAATCCCTTTGATACGGCAGTAGCCATGTATTCCATAAGTTTACTTAACAATAATGTTGCGTCTCATTTTCAAAATATTCTGAAGCGTAACCAAGAGAAATGTTTTAAAACTATTTTCTTGTAAAATATCACGCATTATGAATAATAAATCATATATAAATTTGTTTGAGTATTTTTTTTTGTCAGATTGGTGCACATTGTCCCATTTTACATGAATTCATGCGAATTGCATGAATTCTTCACTTAATGGTGTTTAGCATAACAAGTAAAATTCGGAAAAAGAATGTATAGATCAAAGCTTACCGAATGCGCTATCCAGATGCTCATTTGATAGACAGTATGTGGAAGGATTTGGTTCATAATTTGATACCCATAGATGCTTTAGATGGGTATTAAATTTTATAACTGATTTCGTTTTACGGTCATCGTGTTCACTTGCAAATGCACGGACGGGTAGAGAGTTAGACAATCAAACGTCCTAAGTATAGATTCCTTTATTAAATCTCACAGAAATCTATGAATTTATTGTAGAGACCACATGCCAAATTCTTCATCCAGATTAAAGGGTTGTTTTTTCTTATGGCGCCATGGACAAGCCCGCTGTTACGAAGACAGCGATTTAAGCCGATCAAGGAGCGTCTCTTGTATTTTTAGTAGCGCCAACTAGGGCCAAGAGTACGATTTTGCTACTCACGCATCACTCATTCGCTTGCACAATCCCTTTTTACAGGAGGGCACATTCGCACATCTCACAGATAGAACAGAGGAAGAATAACCATGCCCGAACCGGGGCTCGAACCCAGGACCCCAGATCACGGAAAGACGCGCTACCCCTATGCCAGGATGCCGGCAGATTAAAGGGTTTTCGAGCTATCATATTCACAGGCATTCAAGAGAGATTGAGATAATTTTAAAAGTGTGTTTTTTGGTCTCCAGGAGGTTTGAAATATGGATTCGTCAAAATATCGAGTTCAAAATTTGCAAAGAAAGTACCAACTGTTACACAATACTTTCTCTTGGATACAAGAGAAAACTCAGTACAAGAGAAAATAAAAATAAAATTATAAAAAATATCAGAAAATAATATAGTTTCCATGTCTTTCATTTTTCTCTCAAGCTAAATAAAAAATAACAAATCTGAATACGGTAAATTAAAATGAAACAAAACGCCCCGTTTTCATTCATTCATCACTTTATTCGGGGATGCATTAGTTCACTTTTTTTGACGATTCGAGTTCTTTAATTTATTGTTGCCATTTCATGATATAAAAATTCTCATATCATATTCGTTTACGTTTTATTTTCTTAAAACCATTTCTGGAAATATTTATTCAAATTGACAAAAATTTTAATAGTTATCCGTTATTACAGACATATATATGAGCGCAACGAGAGCAGATGTAATGTGTAAAAAAAATTCATTCGTAAGCCAAAGGAAATGATAAAATAACAATAAATAAATATTAAGCGCGAGCGGGAATGACTTCGGGCAATAAAGGCATAGGAAAAATAAATAAAAAAAAACTTTCTCATGATCCTCCTGGTTGTCTGGTTACCAAAGCAACGATAGCAGTCTTATTCAATCATTTGTTGCAGCGGAAGCTTTGTTAGCATGGCGGAAAAAGCGGAAGATTCTGCCGCGGGTGGGTTTTTTTGATTTAATGCAATGCAAGCAGTGCGTGCATGGTTTCTTCCTTTCACATTTTCTCTCTTCTTTCGGTTCTGCCTCTTTTTGTTTCGACATTTTTGGAAACTAAATCATCAAAAGTACAACAAAAGCTATTTTGTTACGATTTCTGAAAAGATCTGACAGCATCAAAAATTGTAATTTTGATTGAAAGAAAAGAAGAGGTATTTTATTTTATGCTTATATTAACTCTTAAGCGCTGAGTGTTGCCTTTAAGCAATATACCGAGCTTTGTTTTATAAAATACTATGAAAACAAAATTGAATCTTTAATGGTTTTTGCTGCAAATAACATACATACTAGAAATGCAAACAAATCTATAAATTATCATCAATAATGATGAAAAATGAAGGAAATAAATTGATGTTTTTCACTTATGACTGCACGTCTTCTTTCTTTTCATCCTAGATTGAGAATGAAATAAAGCCCTTTTTTTTTATTCAGTAATCAAGAAATAAAAATCGCAACTTGAAAAGCAAGCATTTTAAGCTACGTTTATCACTGTGTTTTGCATTTCATTGCAAAATATTTGTTGTAGATAGATTTTTGTGCATGTTGCTGATTGACAATATTAAGCATTGAGTATCGCTAATCCTAAAGAATAATCGATTTTCGATTTTATTGATCGATTTTAAAGAATAATCAATTTATAAATAGATTTTCCTGTAGTTAAAAAGAAATGATCAAGAATTATTGAATATATTTGACTTAATTTTGAACGAAATTACAGGGTTAGCAAGAAATAAGTTACTCACTTCAGAGGGCTCTAAAATGTGTTCTATTGATCCAAATGAGATAAAATTTGAACTACAGATTATTGAGATGATGCGCTTTACAATTATTAAATAAAAAAAAATTGTGCAAAAATTCACCGTTAGGTGGCGTTTTAATACACATAAAACCCTTTAATATAGTTTATAATTGTTATATAAAGTAAAATTAAAATGGATCAATATGCCCTCTATTTTCAACAATATGCTCTAATCGGAGAACCATATTTTTTATAGATGACCGGAGTCAGTCTGCCGGAATATTAAGAATATGACGCCGAATATTGTCCTTTAGATCTGGTAGAGATGATGGCCTTTGACGGTAGATATTGTCCTTCAAATAACCCTAAAACCAAAAATCGCAAGGGGTTCTGCACGGCGAACGAGGAGTCCATGCTATTGGGAAATGACGGCTGACAACTCGTGCTTCTGTGAAATGCTGTATTAACAAACGCTTTACATGACGATCAATATGAGGTGGGGCACCACTCTGCACGGGAATGATGTCTTGAAGGCATCCACGCTGTAGAAGAGTTAGCATTACAAAATCCCTTAGCACATCATGGTAACGTTGTCCTGTGACGGACCAGGTTTGGATTCCATTTGAAGTTATCTCTTGAAAGAAATACAGTCCAATGATAAAGGTAGCTGTAAAACCACACTATACTGTCATTTTTTCAGGATGCAAGAATTGTTCCTGAATAACTTGAGGATTTCCCTCACATTATTCAGGACGATCAGCCCAAATTCGACAGTGTGGGTGTTAACTTGCCCATTGAGAAAAAAGTGGGCCTCATCACTCCACAGAATGTTCAATGGCCAAGTTGTGTCAATTACCATTCGAGCAAGGAACCGAAGGGCAAAAGTTCCCTTTCTGCAACAGGTGCACAGACTTGATTTTGTATGGATAAAAATGCAAAATCTGCCGTACGATTTTTCGTACAATTGAATACGGCATATCCAGAAAGCAACTCATACTATTATGTGGCGACTGACTACTGTCTTCAACGAGGGTGGTCGCAACATTTTCGACGTTGGAAGGCGGAAGACTTTTTTTCGTCCTCTACTTGGAAAAATGCCATGTTGCCCAGTTTTTTCAAATTTTTGCAACATCTTGCGTAGGGCACCTGGAGACATTGGACCTCTTCGTTTCTGCTTCACATGACGAAATTCGTTTAGAGCTGCAGCGGAGTTTTGTTGGTTCTGGTAGAAAAATTTTAGTAGTAGCGCTTTATCTTGCAATGCAGGCATGATGAACAGAGTAGAAACTAATGTTCGTTCAGAATCCGCTTTCTTTTTATTCAAAGAAAAATGGAAGACATGCGCTGTAAAGCAAATTATGTCCCACAATTTCAATATATGCAAATAAATGCCATTTGTGTTACAGAGCCATCTATTGGTGAATTTCTGTACTAATTTTTTTTAATTAATAAATGTAAAGCGCATTATTGGAATAATCTGTAGTTCAAATTTTATCTTATTTGGACCAATAGAACGCATTTTAGAGCCCTCTGAAGTGGGTAACTTATTTCTTGCTAATCCTGTACTTTTAAACTATATCTGATACTCATATATGTTTTTTTTAAATCTGACTTTAAGTGATCCAAGTTTAAATGTGTGTGTTTTCTATCCAAGCTAGTCTCTACAGAGTTTTTCTTACATTTTTAAAATTCCCAGAATAGGTTCCTTTTTTCCCGAAAAAGAAAAAAAATTCTAATAACTGATCAAATTTTGAAAATGGTGTTATGACCATTATCAATGTTGTTCTTATCAATAAGGATAGTTCGAAATTAAAAAAGTTTTTAGAATCCTTCAAGAATTTCTGACGCTCAACAAATACCACTAGTCGTACCAAACATATATTTCTAATATCCTGAGGGGGTCTGTTGATTTATATTCTAAGATATTTTTCTGACAAAGTGAGACATGTCTACCAAGTTTTATTCTGATAAACTCAGCAAAGGAAGATTCACAATATTCAGTTAATAAATCGTCAAAAGTGTCAATGAAATGTGTTATGTTGCTACTATTGAGACAGTTGTGACAGTAGCAAGATCGTGAAGTAAACATTTAATCTAATTTCAGTTTAACGAAAATAAAACGAAAGCGAAGTTTGCTATGATTTTTATGTTTATACTAAAACTATTTGCAACTTATACGATATAAAAAATAATTTGAAATTTAAGTTTTTATAACAAAATATTTTAAATTTATAAAAAACATTTTTCAGTTGCTAAATCTTTCATTGAATTTGAGTCGCTCTTCCTCTGTCGTCTGTTACAATGTCCCCAGGTATTCCTCTCCACTTTTTTATCCGTATTTTGAGATACTAGACAAGAACTGTAATAACATTTGAAATGCCATTTTTCATTCGCCATAATTTCTGCGACGATAGCAAAAATTCATTCAGATTATGGTTTTTATTGCAATGTACCATTCTCTTCTTTTTGGTGTTTGTCTACCTTAAGGAAAACATCGCATACTCTTCGTACTTTTCTTGCTAAGGTCTCTCTCGTCGTAAGGAATGGTTATCTGTAACACTGAATAACCATACATACTGATTGGGACTATTTAAAAAATTGCAAAAATTGAGCGAATCATTGCATAGTAATTAAACTAACGTTACAGCCTTATAATTATTAAATTAAAAATTAGGTAATATATAAATATTGATAAAACTATTTGCGAAAAACTGAGCAAGTTTGGCTTAGTGTTTGCTGTTGATGATGTCGTGCCCGCTTTACAACGAAAAGTAGCAGGTTGCAGTAGCTTCTGAGTAGTAAAGACCCCTGAGCACCCGAGTGTAGAAGTCTGAATTCTAGCTCATATGAAGGTAACACACACATTCGCTTGTACATCCCCTTTTTACAGGACTCGAACTCGGGACGTCCAGATCACGGGGCAGACGCGTCACCCCCAAGCTAAGACACCGGCAGTGCTTGTTATTAAGATATTAAAATAAATAAAAAAGTTTGAAAGTTGTAAATAGGGCCACTGAACAAGAAATGGAATGTGATTCATGTTGTGATTTTTAATGAGATTTTTTTTTGTAACACAGCGACAGACACACAGTTTTTCTACTTTAAAAATCTACAGATTAATTCGAACAGTGGAAACACGTAATTGAGCCTAATAACTTTTTTAAAGCCGTAAATTTATGAAAAGTTTTGAACAAAAATGAAAGGTTTTCTTGAAATGTAAAGCCTATGAGAAAAGAAGTATCTATTAAAATTACAGTGAGTTAGTTACAGTTATCCATTAAAATTATAGTTACAAAATAAAAGTGATAACAATAATAGAAATGTGGGAACTTATAACATGTGGGTTTGAATGTAGAAGTAATAAAAAAAATCTCGAATTTATATCGATCAAAAAACTGATGTGCCTCAAAAAATTTCTAATATATATATATATATATATATATATATATATATATATATATATATATATATATATATATATATATATATATATATATATATATATATATATATAGCACCCATCGTTTGCTTCTATGACTTCATGAATGTTTCTGAAATTTATTATTAGTTCTGAAACATATTATTATAAATTATGTTTCTGAATTTTATTATGTTTCTGAAATGATAGAGGGCTAAAAAATTAGGGAAGCCATAAAATAAATAAGAGTTTTTGTGGTCGTTAAGGGGCTCAATAAAAAGTCCGAATTAGTGTAACAGTTATTTATTTACAGGTTACGTTGCATACAGACAATTTACATTCGTAAGCCAAAGGAAATGATAAAATAACAGACAATTACGTAATTTTAGAATAATTTTAAAATATACATATAAGAGAATGGAATAAAGCATGCAGCACATGCTGTTGCTAGATCTGAACTGAGTCATTGCGCCACAAGACATCCGAGCGCGCTGTCTATGACGTCTTCATAATCAGTTTGGTTAATATTAAATAGAGCGGCTACAAGCTCATTTTCTTAAAGAGGAAACTTGATACGCTTCAACATCAACTTATCTTCATAATTCTGAATTAAAAAGATAAGTTCAATCAAAATAATGATGATTCTATATTAGCTCAAAGTTCAGAGTTTTTTTAACTTTAGAGGTTTAACTAACTATCACAAGAAAATAAAAAAGGTACTACAAAAAATAACTATCAATAAGAGTTTTCTGTCTTCCATGAACTTTCCCCCGTATTAAGTGCTTTATCAAATTCGTAACATAAATAGCTAAATATATATTCTGAATGTTTTTACGTTGATTAATTGGTTTAGATGCAGTAACCAGTAATTTTGTAATTTTTTTGTAACCAGTTGTTGTGTAATTTTTTAGCCTTTATCGCACATTAAATATGCATTGTATAGTTTATTCGATTCCGAGCTATTATTTTCATAGATTGACGGACAGAGATGATTCTAAAATGTTTTATTCAAACTTAAGGTTGTCTAAAATTTATAGATTCACAAAAAACTCGATGATGAACATTTACATATCGTACCTGAAAAAGAAAAACAGCTACCCCTTCAAGATATATTGATAGTTCGAATTTTCTTACATTAATGTAATAACATAATGTTTCTTTCCCGGAAGAAAAATATTTTCATTTTATTTCTCATCATTAATGTAGCACTACATTCTCACTACACGATTTCATTAAGACTTACATTAGAATTTTATATGATTTCGAAGCATATATTTAACTGATATTCAAAATAGCGGAAAACAAACAAGAAGTTAAAAGAATTTCAAAAAAGTATTCTCTCTTTAGAACATCACTGTTCTCTTTGAAATGTTCTGAAAATTAATTTCACACCCTTAACTATAAATGACAAATCTCCGTCATGGATAGACATCCGGAGCCAGTATGATGGGATAACTCAAAATTAACAAGCGCAACTTGATCAAATAATAAATAATCAACATTTATCCATGCATAAGTTCTTCCAATAATAATGCATTTAATCATACAAAATGTGGCCTATAATCAACAAATATTCAAATATCAATAATATTCTCTCATTATATATAAATGAGAGAATATAATCAACAAATATTCTCTCATTCAATATATGACGAGATCTTTTAAATAGTATTTTTGAGATCTGGACACATAATACCCTAATACCCCCATTGCGACCAGCACATGCGCCACCCCTTCAGACCAATATCGACAATGGACCTGTTAATCAGACATCACCACCATTTCTGTCTTTCCCAAGGAAGAATTTATTAAAATACTCCTCACTTATACACCACCTTCTTATCCTCATAGTTCAAGTATCCCCGGGAGGGAATCTAATAACCAGAAAAAATATTCTATTCAGAATATTTTTTATCATTCCTGTAACTTCAATGTACAATTCTTAAATAGTAATTTCGGGATCTATGGACGACACATAAAACCCTAACACCCCCATTACAACCAGTACAAGCGCCACCCCTTCAGACCAACATCGACGGTGGACCTATTAATCAAACATCACCACTATTTCTGTCTTTCTCAGGGAAGAACTAATTAAAATACTCCTCCCTTATATAGCATCTTCTCATCATCATAGTTTAAGTGCCCCCAGGAAGGAATCTGATAACCAGAAAAAATATTCTATTCAGAATATTTTTCCTATCACTTTAGTAACTTCAATGTACAATTTATAGTAACGCTATAACAGAAGTAAAGAAAAGTTTTCTTTTAAAATATTTCATTCTCTTACAAAAGAAATATTTGCTTGTTACTCTCAAATTTTTTTCCCCTATCAATTCTGTTTCCAAAAAACAAGAAGTGGTGTATGAAGCATTCCATTACAAGTGTTTGTTCGATCGAGACGCGGAAGGAGTAGCAGAAGAAAGGAGACAGGTGGTTTTGACAAGTATCTGAATGAATTTCGCCGGGGTAGGCGCCGGTTCGAAAGAACTGCATAATATATGGCAGACGATATCTCGGCAACTTCAGGGCAGATTGCGCGAAGAAAGAGAACGAAAAGTTGGTTTAGGAAATCATTAACCGTTAGAATTGGCCTCATAATGAATGCAGCAGATGGAGGTTCAAAAAGAAAATCAGAAATCTCTATGTGACGCTACTGGAGAGTTATAAAATATCAAGGAATGATTCAAGATATTTAAAATTTTCCATATATTTCCAAAGAATAAATGTAATTCATGAATATAAAATGCAATAAAGCATATTGTCAGGATGCATTATTATTTCATTCACAGAAAATCATTTATTACTGTTATTATTTTACAATGATTACTTCTGTCTTTTAGTTCCATTACTGTTACTTTGTTCATTATAATTTTTTTTTCCCAATTTAAGAAATGAGTATTTACATACAGAAATGAATTGATTTATTTGCATGCAGTATAAACTAGATTAAAATTATATATTAAATTCTCACACTTTTTCTAACATTTTTTTTTGTTTTTATTCACATTATACTTAGCAATTATTAGCAGTTCGAATTAAAATTTTACCAAGGTGTGTCCATTTTGCTTTATCAAATATTTGCGATTCATTTTTAACTTTATATTTTTGTTACAAATGAACATACTTTTCATCTTAAAGACTTAGCACATAGTAACTTAATGTTTCTATGTACCAATTGTTGCCAGATTTTGCAGATATATGAATATAAATTTTCTCAGTAAATTACTTTTTTGTCACTTGAAAAAGGAGTTGTTCAAGAAAATTTCATAAAGAAACAAGTGTTGCAGTGACTGTCTTTTGTCATAGCTCCTCTAATTGATAAATGGAGTTTGGTTAATTTACTTATATTAACGTCCCGTTTTTAAATCAACACTAGGACTATTTTGGGACGGACCTCATCATTTTGAATTGAGATTAGATGATGAGGACGGAACCTGAGCTGACATCTCCCTCTCCATACTTCCACTCCACACCAGCGGAGGAAGTTTGGTCCCAACGGATTTTAAGTGCACCCCTTACACGACAGTTTTTCTGTAGAATCGGACCTCGAACCTAAAACCTTCCGGTTCCGGAGTCGAAACCTTACCACCAGGCCACCACAGTCCTAATTGGTTAATGGAATAGTTAGTTCATAGTAAATGTGCCGCGGCAGGTTAATTCTGAAATCTATTGCTTATCTTGCGGGAAGCATCTTCTCGAAACCTTCTCGCATGCTCCTTAATAAAGGTGCTCCTTTATTAAAGAGCACCTTTAAAAATCCTTCCTCGCATGCTTCTTCCCTTCATATAAAATTGTGCACCGAGGGCAAGGGCATTTCGTACTTCGTAATATATTAAAGAAACACGAGCACACATTTTGGGTGCTTTTGTATCTACAGATTAAAACCAAAATTTTGTACAGAATTACAGTTGTAGTTACGAGAGCATATACTAGATTTCAGTTATTTAAGTCATTGTGTTTGTACATATGTGAATGTACTAAACTACAGAAGGTCAATCCTTTGCCAGATTTTATTAAAATGTCTTAAGAATCTATAGTTTAGATGTTAAAGTTTCGAAACAGATATCATTTACCTAAATCGTTATTACATTTTTGTGTTAGCTCGTTTGTATGCATGCAAATATTGTTGTTGTCGTGTGACTATTTTAAGCCAAGTTTTTTCGCAATAGTTTCTCAGGCTAAAGACCCCTGAGCACCCGAGGGTAGAAGTCTGACTTCTAGCTCATATGCAGATGGCACAGGCACACACTCGCTTGCACAACCCCTTTTTACAGGGGGGCTCATTCACGCACTTTACAGGGTAGAGTTTAGTTTAATTATATTAACGTCCCGTTTGAAGCAACACTAGGGCTATTTTGGGACGGAACTCGTAACTTTGAACCGCGGTCAGATGACGAGGACGATACCTGAGCTGGCACCCCCCCTTTCCACACCAGCGGGAGGACATTTAGTCAGGACGGATTTAACGGGCAACAGACCCCTTTACACGACGGTTCTTCGGTGGAATCGGGTCTCGAACCTGAAACCCTCCGGTTCCAAAGCTCATTCCAACCATGCCCAGGCAACCGCGGCCCTATAGGGTAGAGAACAACCATGCCCGACCCAGGACTCGAACTCGGGACGCCTCGATTACAGGGAAGACGCACTGCCTTTAGGCCAGGATGCCGGCATGCATACAAATGTGCACATCAATAGATGGTATCCCCCTTATAGGATTTGGTTTAATATTTGATAAGAACTTGTATTTTAAATGCTAAGCTTGTGTTTCAAATATTATTTCTCCAACTCTTTAAGTTTCGCAGTTGTCATGTTCACTTGAACTCGGACAGGCAGAGAAACGGAACTTCCTCTGAATGGAAGTCGTCCAAACCTGGAAATTTCGAATGTAAAAGAATATTCCTCTCGCCTCGATAAATAATAAATAAATGAAATTTCTTTGAAAGCAGATCCGGATTAAAATCAGTCATTGAATCACTGAAGAACGAAAGACGACCACAAAATATTTTCCACATATTTAAAAACGTTTTAAATTACATTACAAAGTAATTCAATGTTGGTTTAGTTATAGGAAATTTCACGAACCAAATTTTAACTTGGAACAACTTAATGATACAATTTTACTTGCTCCTATATAGAATATAAATTAAATACTGAAAAGTAAAAATATTAGATGTCTAGATTTTATAGAATCACTTTTCTCTTTTGGAATTATGTTCATCTATCTCTCTGCTTTTGAACATAATAATTCAAACTCTATCAAATTTTGAATGACTTCCATTCACCAGAAATTCGTCGATCGATCCGATTGCAATGAAAGACGATAACAACAAAAAAAATGTCTACGTAAAATTTAGCATCTAAAGTGTGGATCCATATCGAATTTTGAATCATATCTATCTATTAATCGGTACATTCGCGTGCATTGTTTTAACTCAAAAACGCAACGAATTAAATCAATGAATTAAATTAAATAAATGAAGTGATTGAATGGATTATAATTGATTAAAAAAGCTGTTCATGTTAAATTTTGATTGCAATAGATCGAAAAAAAGTGTCCGAAATTCTTAGTCAGTTTTCTTCTGTATAAGCATAAAAGCTTACGTAATGGATACTGAAAATAAAAATCAGAGCACTTGTGGCGTTCACGGCCTTGTCAAAGGCTCTCATATTTATAGGGAGGAGAGAGTGGGATAACACTTTTATTAGGGTCTTTGCGACGGATTTTTTTTGGGGAGGGATAAGTAAGCTGATTGTAAAAAAATGACAATAAAACTTAGAGGGTGTGGGAGCAGATAAAGTTTGGGCATAAACTGTCATTACATCGTTGAAAGAATTAAAAATAATCTCGAAATATTGTAAAAACATTTGAAAAAAAAATAGATGATTATTTGATACTCAAGAGCACCACCGATCAAATTTCTATCTGAAAAAATGGATATAGATAGATAGTGAAGTGGTTTTAACTCTTTGAGGCTTATCGGATTAAAAACTGTCCCATCTTTAGCTTAAAATGGGGGGCATTTTTAACCTACCTGAAAAAATGTAATTTTTTATTTAATATATTAAGCTTTTCATTCAGTTGACAATGATATGTACTAAAGTTAAATGTGTAAATAAGTGAAAAAAATTTATAAAAATCTAAAGTCATGAATAAGTTGTGTGTGCTGCTGTGCTCAACGTTTGGCGCATTATGTGATATAGTGAATTTTCATTGCACATAACGGTATAAGTTATTTCATTGTGAGAGAATAAATTGTTTTATTATAAAAAAAATTCTTGAGAATTCTTACAATTTTTAATAAGGTTTAAAGAATCTAAAGGATTTATTGAGAATTTGTATGTATTTGCCGATGGAATTCTCCAACCGGTTATTTATTTATTTTTTGCTGCTCTATTCTTTTGGAAAAGTAAATTTGATTTTAAAAGAAATATGAGAAAATATTTGGTGCAAATTTTTGCCAAATAATATCAAAATTCTTAACTGATGACAAAATTATTCCCCTAAAAAAACAATGAAAAGTTAATGAAAAAAAAAAAAGGTCCAAACGTTTGCAAAACAGATCAGTGTTTGTATTCTACAGTAAAATAATAAATACAGTTTTCAATTCAAATAAATTATATTTGATATATGAATTAAATCAATGTGCAATATATTTCTGAAAACATAATTTCAAAAGCACAAATGCTGTCAATTACAGAATAGCTGCCAGCTGCATGGAAGTAGAAAAGGCGTGAAGCAATTTTTATTGATACTCTTTTCTGAGCTTTAATATCTAAGGACAATCTAAAGTGTGGAACAGAAAAAATAAATGGTTCACGTAGATACTTTCCGTTTTTTTAAAATAGTATCGAACTTATCGAACGAAATTGAAGGTTAATCCTGACTTCTTGTTGAAAATTGCTTCTTGTTTTCCAGCCAGCTAAAGATGATTGTCATTTATCTTGGAAACAAACTCTAGAGTTTCTACCTCAATCTCAGTAAGAATTATTTGAAAAAGCCATCCCCAATCTTATTAAATTCCAAATTTTTTGAAATTTTGAAACGTTTGAAGTAAAATTATGCTTGGAATTTAAGACAAAAAAACTTCAAGTAAATCAATCCGAATTTTGATTCTGTTAATGAAGCGATTATTACATTTTCCCTATTTTTTGAAATAAAAAAAAGTTAAAATCATTAAGCAATTAGTAATATCTTGATTATTGTAATTAATAATCTAATAACTACAATATTTTTTATTTCAAATCATACAAATGTTTTACGAGAATCCCCCAAAAAGTGCTATATGTAATATAAAAGTAACAAAGGTATATATATATATATATATACAAAATGTAACGAATTATTGTATTATTGTTACCTGGCCTGCTCCTATTTTCTTAATCATCGATTATAAATTTATAGTTAAGTAGATTCTAGATATATAATATCGCTTATAGATTATAGATATACACTTAAAAATAGAATAAATAAATTGACAAATATAACTTGTTTGAATACTTCCAAGAATTTCGATTTTAGATTCAATTATTTTCATTGAATACGACAAATTTATCTTCTTCCGATCGCGAGGAGCGGTGCCCTCATCGAAAGGTCATGGCATTAGAGCCAGAGGGTTCCAGGCTTGAGATCCGATTTCATTAAAAATCTGCCATACATTCGGCCTTTGTGCACTTTAAATCTACGCCTGGGCCATATATCTTTCCAATGGTGTGATGCGGAATTTTATAAACGAAGTATCAGCTCAGATGTCGTCGTCGTCATCTGCCAGGTGTTCAAAATTATGTGGTTCGTCACAAAATAGCCTTAGTGTTACATTCAGATGGGACGGTAATATGACAATTAATCCTGCCTGCATGTGAGAAATATATTAGAGAAGAATTTCGTTTTAAATCTTTTTACCATAGGTTACTACGAAAACATGACTTCAGCTATTCTTGCAGCTCCTTTCGATGAACTATTAATCATTATTTGGAATTCGAGGCGTTAATAGAACTCTACGAATATACTATTTTTTTTTTCAGAGGCACATGCGTCCTCTGAAGCATGTGCCTATTTTTTTTCGTTGTTGTTGTAGGAAAAATAATTCTATCAAAAATAATACAGCTGCAATCAACAGCTACAACATTAATTCTACAAACAACAACAAAAAAAAGAAAAGTTAGGAGAACAGCTGGCAAACGCTGACTGAAGAGCGCCAAATTCTTTTACAATGCGAGCTGAAACTAAAAGCGTTGAAAAAGAAATAAGAACTATGTTTTAGAGAAGTGAATCACAATGTGTCTGTCATCGGGAGAAAAAAGACGGCAAACCTGCCAAAATAGCAAGTACTCTAGAGTCGTAAGCGTCAGAAGTGAGATTTGCCAGTAATAATAGTCTGGAGCATTCCAAGCATACTTGCGATGATGTGAAAATGAAACTGATTATAAATTTCAAATGCTTTTTTTAATTTCCATTTTTTCCTATAGTTTTGCATTAAAAATTTAAAATTTCAATAGGAATATTGGTCCTTTTCAGTTATATTGTTTTCAAGGCATGCAGATTATTCTTCGAACATTTTATATTACTTTTTGCCTTTTTTTATTATATTGCCCCCATTCCTTTTTAAATAAAAACTATTTAAAATAATTGCATTTTTTAACCTCGCCTCATTACAACATAGTTCTAATAATTAACTCTTTAAAAATTTATATTTCATAATAATGTATCTAGGAAATACGGGTGACCTTTCATGATCATGGAACATAGTATGTATAGATTATGATATAGAGGGCGCACCTGTGTGAAGTGAAATACTTAACCCTGTCATTACTGTTCCGGCACAACCGGTCCTGCAAATTCTATCCTGGCAAGCCAGTTTCTATCTTAAACGAGGGGTGTAGGATGCAAAACGGGATATTACTAAGTCTGTCTTTATTTTACATGCTGCACTCAGCAGTTAAAGAATAAATCGACCCGACAGTATAGAATCTGCATAGCCAGTTGGGCCGGAGAAATAGTGAAATTGTTAATCGTCTCCATAAAAATGAAAAATGCTTATAATGAACCAAATAAATTACAATAAAATACGTACGAGCATTGAGACTATAATGCATATGCTAATTGGGATTATAAAAATTTGAATAATATCTCAGCCACACGTTACACATAAACCGAATCAATTTAAATTTTAAGTTAAAAAATTTCTGCCAATTTTTGTCTTCCAGTAGTCAAACATTTTGTGTTTTATTCGTTAGAATGCATGTAAATTTTATCTAAATATATACATAGGGAACAGGTCACTGTATAAAAAGTTGTATTTTGTAATTTCTAAACCATTTCTAATATTCAAATTAATAATTTTGCATTTTAAATACGATCCTTCTGTAACACTCCATGCAAAATTTATCTTAACATGTTGAAATATTTGTCTGAATTTGTACAGAATGTTTATACAATGATTGCCGTTTCTTTATTCTTAGATTTGTGATTCTTCGAAAGATAAGGTTATAGTTGTCAGTTGCAGCTGGTGCTTCTAACAAATTGCCATCACTTAGACGTTATTCCAATTGACAGAATTCTTGAGACTTGCCTCTTATGTCTCTAATGAGCATTTAACCGATAACAAGATGTTTCTCTACCCAAGAATTCTCATTTAATAGTTAACATGTGTGACAGATTTCTTATTTTGCATTGCAAATGAGAAACAAGGTGTATCACATAAAATGCGTCGAAGCAGGTATTTATTGCCCTTAACTTTGTAGCGACTTTTCTGTGGGTTTCGTGCTTGAAATGAATTTTTCCCAAAGAAGAAAACCGATTTCGGTAATTTGTTTGTTCATTTTCATTAATTGATCAGATTAATCGAAAAGTTAATCAACTAAGTGCGTGAGTTTTATCCAATCGCCCATTATTGCTTTCCAAGAATAAAAGCCTTCTGGCATGGATCAGTCGTCTTAATCTTCAAATTTCCGATATATTTCAATGTTAGCAGAGATTAATGATATTTTAAACGTAATTTAAAATTTAACTAATTTCCTAATTTTTACCTTAATTTAGCCCATATCAGCTTCATTACAAAATGTTCTCTTATTTCTTGATCCCAAACTTTATTTAATTATTTTTAACTCGCGCTCTAAAAAAACTGATGGCTTACGCATTTTCTCACGCTCCGAGCGAAGGGATGAAAATTCCTAACGCTTATAGTACTCTTTTAAAGATATCTAAGATTCCCTTTCTTAAGTCTATACGTGGCAAAGAAATCCGTTTCAGAATCTCATAGTACTCAACATAATCTAATCATCACTGAAGCGAAAAATTTCTACCACTTTCCTCTTATATCGTGATGTAGACTGGCGTATCGCTTTTTCTCTGTGCATAATATAGCTCCGTCTTGAAATAAATCGAATGTGCGTTTTCAATATTATTATTAACAAATAACGGCATGACTATTGGAAAGAACTGCCGCACAACTTCGCCGTTCCGAGTAAGAATATTAAAGAGAAAGCGAGTGGAAAGGCAAATTTGAGGTATTTTAACAGCTTAGAAAGTTAAGGGAAAGACACTGGAACCGAAATTGATATATATTTATTCAGTTTTGATTCACGATATACATACAATACATCAATTTTTTGAACTGCACTCGTCTACAATGTAATGAATGTATTTTTCCAGAAGGCGAAATTGTGTGTTCGGCACAATTAATAATTTCTTTCGTATTCTGCGTAATCATAAACACTAAATAAAATTTAAAAAATGAAATAGAAAACTGAGATGTATTTATTTCCGCTACGGGGAATCCACTTTTGCCAATAAATCATAACTAGGGATAAACCAATTTACTTGTAGGAAGACGAGCTGCAAACGATATTACCACAAATATCTTTGATAATTCAAAGTTTTTTCAAAGAAAAAAATTGTGGCTTCTGAAATGAATAAAAGTTTATTTATATTGTAGCAAAATAACGGACAGTTTGATAAATTTACATTTAAAGTCAATTGGGAAATAAACCATATCTCATCCTACGGGCAGACACTTCGGATATGAGGATGAAAAGCTTCCAGTACGATGATTGGTTCACGCCTCCCGGATAAGTCCAGAAAAGATAGGGGTGCTTCTATTCCTTATCAATGACGAGACGTACGAGATGGGAGGGTGTGTGCCGTGGACGGAGATGGCCTTTAGGACTCAACCTCATTTTCCGCCAATGCTGTCGCGGCAGTCCGGGTATTCAGATTTATCGATGTGCTTCTGGGCGGGTTGGAGAAGTATACCACATATATACTATATCTTATAATATACCAACTTATAATATATACCATATCTCAATCTTAAAAGATTTCATATGGATGCCGATGAGTCTAAGAATTTAAGACTCTTTTCACTGTTATGTAAAATATGGTATTGCAAATTTGCCAAAACATTTTATTAATGCAGACCACTTCTGCGGAGTAATTACACTTTGTACTTTTTTATATAGCAACATCGATTTACCGAATTTGTCTGGGATTCAAACAAGTTTGCCAGCGCATATTGAATCTATATTGTAACACCTACACTATCTGAGCTTAATTAATCCTTTCTAAGGCCGTGGGAAATATGCTCCCCACCAAACTTATCAAACTTTGTATGAAATTTTGTAGTTTGGCATAAGTTCTGACAAATTTTTTTAGAAAGACAGAAACTTAGATGCTTCAGTTCTTTATCTCATTCAAAATGATGTGTCTTGGTTTGTCACTTAATTATTAATTAACCAAATTAATTAATTAATCAAATTAAATTTATCTAATAAGCTAAATGAATCCCTTTTCTTATTTGAATTTCACGCCTAAAAATATTTTAGCATAATATGACTAGAAAAAAATAACCCTTTAAAGGATTAAAAAAAAAACTCTCATTAGATAATTTTATTTTCTTCCAAAAAAGAATAAAAAAAGTTATTCAAAATATGTTATATATTTAACAAATGATTTTTACATAAATAAACATTTGTAAACGGAATGAAACACTCGAAACAAAGCCAACAGAGTGAAAAGAATCTCAAGGTCGGCTCGAATTTTAAACTTTTCAAGAACAGGAAACGAGAACTTTTCCTCTTTAGTAAAAAGAATTCGACTTTCCCCAGGGGATGGAATGAAATATAATAAATGCATAGGCGAACCCAAAAAGAAAGAAAATGACCTCAACCATAACTGTGGAAATCTCTTTTGAGCGAGTTACAGTTGGTATTCAAAAGATTCCGTGTCTGACTTCGGTAATAGTTAGAAGGCATTCGGGAGCTTAGGAAACTTACACAGCTTGCGTGGAAGAACGTGGTGAAATAACAAGGAATTCCGTTTCTTCGATTCAGAGGAAATTACAGTTCTTTTCAAAAGTTTTCTTCAAAACCCTTATTCTTGTTGGATTTTTCGTATATAATTCTGAATTAACAGATGTTGAAAAGAATATATATATGTATATATGTAGGAAAACTGGATTGGATATTGAATTTTATTCTGCTGGCTCGAAAGATTATTTGAGGAATTTGTTGTATTTACAGATGTTTTTTGATCTGGAATTTTTTTTAAGAAAAAGTACAGTAATTTTAAACGATGAAATAGAAGAAATGAGTTTTTATAAAAAATGGTGCAAGTTTGCAGTATGGAAATTATCAGTTGCCTAGGACCATTTAGTAGAGATGTGGGGTGAGACAGATAGATTCAAAAAATGTTTTTTTTGTCTTAGTTGCCAACAAAATAAATGCATAAAAATGCAACTTTTATGAATAATAAAATATTAGAAATAAAAAGTATGCCTACTTCGAATTATTAAAATCATTATTAAGTAAATTTGCGTTTAAAGAAATACTTATTTATATAACATTAGAATATTAATTATTTTTATAATTGTTATGTTATTAAATGCAAATAATGAGCAATGTCTTCTTAAGACAAAAAAAGTATGATCCCAAGTCTAATTTCAAATATCCGAACGATATTAAAGAAAATTTATAAATAACAGTTGCAAACTATGAGAATTATATGTAAAATGAGAATTTTTTTAAATACAGAATCTGCATTAATCTTAAGAAGAAAATTAACAGTTGCTATTAATCAATACACAGTAATTACTTTGCGCTCATTTCTTTGACAATAGACATTCAAAAGAAAATGAATTTGATAATCTCGATGCCATAATCAAAACTAATACGAAGAGACAGAAATTAACACTAAATTATAATAGTACGCTTGATAATTTAAGGATTAATATGACATTTTTATACAATAATAAAAATAAAAAAAAGGAAATATATATATAAAAACAGCATCAGAGGTGTTATTTCTAAGAAGTTCTCAAAATCTTTCGACGGTCTGTCTAACCACAAAAGTAATCGATGGTTCCCAGGAGGGGCAATAAATATAAATATTTATTTGTAATATCATGCCATCTTCCAAGAACGGCACACCCAGGAAAGGATAATAACCTCGGAAACATTCTCCTTTTGCAAAAGACCAGCTTATTTTCGACTTGTGATGCGTTTAAGAAAATATATTTCACAACTTTAGTAAAAATGAAGCCTTAAACACAAGTTGCTTTTGAATAAATATCAAGTCACTGATTGATTCTTGAATGCTAAAATTAATAAAATATGCGATTATGACCAACTAAGTTGGTTATTTATAGAACAACTGTTCGTATAATAAATAAGAATATTTATACATCAATACACATGCATCGTTCTAAAGCGAATTTTAAATTTAGATTAGTTTAGCTAAACTAAAAACAAATCACAAAATTCAGATTTGACCAATGAAAACTAGAATTTATGGAGCTTGTAAAATAAATAACATTTTAACCGGGAATTATTATTTATCTTTAAAAACATAAATATTACGTTAAATCATTCCAGTAGATTTTGCAAATGATGAAGTAAAAACTGATAAAATATAAGGATGGATAAAAATGATACAAAAATTGACTCAACCGCCACTAACATTTTCTTGTAATAATTCTACACTTTGTTACGATATTCTATCATCGAAGCATATAAGAAGAAAAGCATATAAGCATCGAAGCTCTCCTTACTCAGATATTCCTGAATGTAAACAGATAATTGTATGCATAATTATTATTTGAATTTTCTAAAGTGTAATTGTTACAAGATAAACCATTATTCTGAAATAAATGTTACCTTTTTAGCTGGATGTCATGGTGTAGATTTGTCTTGGAAGATGCACTGTTACTGTGTACCAAACTAACCACGGATAATACGACACCTCGAACTTGCGATTTTATTATAATGTGGTATTATGGAAAATGAATGTGCCTTCCGCCATTCATTTTTCCTACAGATAGAGCTAACAGTCAATATCTTAGTTGGCAAAGCATGGCCAAATCTGTCTTATTCGCCAAAAGAACATCTACTACCAACCAATTTCTTTGCTGGAAATGCGTCCACAGAATATCAGAGAACTCAGTAAATTAATAATTGTACACAATTCACTTAAAAATCAACACCCTCTCGGCATAGGGTAGATTGCATTCCAACAGAGCCCTTTAATTTCATTTGAGAAAATCATTGTCCAATGAAGATGCGTATTTGCTTAGTGAACTGGAACTCCACATAGTTTTTTTTTATGGTTGCTTTGAAACCAAATTCAGACAACAGCGTTCTAACTGTTCGACTGTTAACATCAGATTCGATTTTCAAATACCATCTCAAATCAACAGAGCGTCTGAAGTAAATACTATTCAGATGCTTGTTCTGTCTAGACGACATTTGTTGATTTCCAATCTTGAGTTTTATCTCTAAATCTCCATTTTCATGCTGTTTCTTGAAACAGTTGGACCAGATTCCTGATTTGATAAGTTCTTTTGATTTAAAGTAACTTTGACACTTTTCCTATATGTTCATCATTCAGGAATCTTACTCAAGAATATACATTATGTGTTCCCATCTTTTTATGTATAAGACAGGGGAGTTCAATAAATGAAACGAAATTCAAGCATTTACATGAGATAGAGAATATATAGTATTGTAATAAGGTTTAATAGTTATAATTTTTAGCAATATTTAGAGATGGTTATTATTTTTCCTTAAGAAGTAAACATTATTTATTAGTTCTTTGTTAGTTTCTATATAAAACAAGTAATAAATAACCAATTACTTATTTTATGTCAGAGAACTTAAGAAAGTTCCTTATAGCTGACTACTACAAATTTTAAAATGCATTAAATTTTTCTTTTTGATATATAGTTATACTTTTAAAAGTCTGGTAGAAACTGAAAGACAAAAAGACTTTATAGTCAGCATTTCATCTGAAATGAAATAAAGACTTTTGGAAAAAGAAAGATTTGATGCAATCCATTTATTTCGGACAGTGAATTCTGAGATCTGGTGAAAGTTTCAACTCTTCATTCGTTTTATTTTTTTGTTAGATCTCTTTCGCTGTGAAGGCCTTTCCAGAATATCTGGATTCAAGATACTTGATACTTTTCACAGACTGTTGGAATGTTATAAAAAATAGTATTTTCATACTTGAAAAAAAAAAGTGAATTGAAATATCTCATAAAACTTTAATTATTTGATAGAGATTTTAATTTGCGACCTATGTATTATTACTGAAAATTGTTTGAATCTCAAATAATGGCTAGGTATTAAGAAATGAAGCAAAATTTTAAAGATTGGTATACTTTTCCCTATTAAAATCAATGTAATAAAATATCAGATATACCTTTTGATATTTATTTCTTTTAAATTGACCTCTATAAAGCAATCTATTAAATTTTGTACTGCTATGTATATGCTGATAAATTTTTGAGCTATTATAATCAAATAACCATTTGAAATATATATTATTCCAAAGTTGGTACATACCTACATTTTTCATCAGAAGTCCGGAAACCGAATTTCATTTATAAAAATTATCGCTTTTTTTTCAATCATAGTAATTACACATACTTGTATAAGCATATATTTGATAGACCATCAACGTACTGATGAAGTTTGTCCAAAATTAACAGGGATCTCCAATTCCGGCAATGAATATCCCCTCAGCCAAATTACATATACCTAGCTCATTGTATTTTTGTGTCATAGCATTTACAAATAAATGACCAACCAGATAGCTCCATGAACGAATTTCATACAATGGTGATCGAAATTTACACTTTTGTGAAGAAAAAATCACATAACAGTTTACATTTGTTTTTTGTTCCGTTACTGAATTATTATGACATAACTCACACGCATATATATATATATATATATATATATATATATATATATATATATATATATATATATATATATAT
This sequence comes from Argiope bruennichi, assembly GCF_947563725.1. Classification (NCBI taxonomy): domain Eukaryota; kingdom Metazoa; phylum Arthropoda; class Arachnida; order Araneae; family Araneidae; genus Argiope; species Argiope bruennichi. The sequence goes on from NC_079158.1 coordinate 24,853,331, forward strand.
ATATATATATATATATAATAAATACACACACGACACTAAAAAAATAATTTTTTTCCTAAAACAAATAGAGTGTCTATCTGTTTAAAAAAAGATGAATCAGGATGAAAAAAAAATCCAAGTTCACGAAGTTCCATTTTTTTTCTCTTTCTATTTGAAATTTCTATTAATAGCCATACATTGCCTTTCGGATTCCGAAAAAAAAATGTTTAGACTATGTCATTGCTTCACTGCAGAAAAATGGTTTGAAATGATGTTGTGAGCCTAATATTTAAAAATTTTGTAAAATTAATAAAATTTCAAAATTGATCTGTCTCTAATTTTTTTTTGCGCACATTTTCGGTGAAATAATGCAATAAAGGATAAGAAGTCTTATAAGATTAAGAAAGAAGATCATGCAAATAAGAATGTTATTAAAATAAAAAATCGTTTTAGGGTATATTTTTATATTTTTGTTATTCTTTACTAATTAAAAATGGTTTATTAAGAATTGTGACAGTAATTTAAATAAAATAAAATATACCAAAGCGAAAGATTTTTATTTTCTCTTATACAAAGTATATATACAGAAATCTACACGAATCAGACCTTTCTGAATTCGAAATATAAATTTTTGGAATTACAGCAGTCTATCTATTTATGAACTAAGAAACGCTTTGAACTAGAAGGAAGAAATTTGGTAAATGAAATTAGATGGATTTGAAGATTTTTAATAATTTCCAAAACTACACATTTTAAGCATCTGAGTGTTACATTTGTAACCAAATCCGTCTAGGAGTTTACTGCGTGCAATTTGGAAAATGTTTGTCTGCAACAAAGATAACTCAGAAATACTTTGAGCTAGAAATACATTTGGCATACAGTCTTTAGACCAGTTTTGTTGATTTCTATCAAATTTTGTTCAAATTCTGTTTGCAGGAAGTTTGTCTATCAGGCTTGGTCGAATATAAAATATCATGATAACTACAAAATGTAGAGAGCTATGTCGAAAACAGATTTAATATCGATAGTGTTGATTCCTATAAAATTCGTCCTAATCCAAAGAAGGATTGACTGTCTGTCGGTCTGCACTTTCAGAAACATATAGCGCAATAGCTCAAAAAACGCAAAGATTCAAATATATCAAATCTGATATGTGACTACAATAGTAGTTATGTTGTGAAATTTTTTTCCATTCTCTTAGGAAAAAAGTGTATAAAACACAAATTAGATTTTCAGAAAATTTTAATCAACTGCTTAGTTTAATTACATAGTATTAAACACAAAAAAGGTAGATATTTTTTCAGAACATTAAAAAATAAATAATTTTCATTTTAATAATGGCGGTGCTTGGTTGAATGAATATATCTTCTTTTTGTTTAAACTATTCAGTCAATTGTTATAGATGTGATATCGCTAAGAAAGTAATAATTGAAAGATTAAAAAAAACTTATAAAGTTAGACAGAATATCTAATTTATGAAGAATTTTAAAAATTAAAAAGATTTAATCTTAAAAAAAATTGTGGTGTTGAATAAAACCTGAAACTAATATCACAAATAGTTGATTTTTCGCTACGATGGGCCAATAAATTATAAGTCTGAAATGAGAGAGAAAAGAAATTAAAAACTTAGTGAAAGCATTTAACCTTAAACTTTCACGGAATTTCAAAGTGAGGATTATCGATAATAGAGTCTTGATGAAGTAAAAAAAAAAGAATATATTTAAAAGTAAAAAAAAGCAACAACTAATAATTACAAATAGGGATTTTTTCTTTTAAAAAAATGTAATCTTGTTTGATGCGTAAGTTGTGCAAAAATTAATTTTCTGGAAAAATTAGTTTTCATTTTTTTTCTGAATAAGAAATTGAACATTTCTGGAAGAAGAAAAAAAAATGAGTTAAGAAGCAATTATCTAAATTTAACTATGCTGAAAATTGCTTCTTGATTTTGATACTTTTTTTACAGTTGAACCTCCAGGCCATTTTCTTTATTGATAGAGATTTTTCTGTCTTGAAAATGTGATAACTTAGAATTTGAGTGAATTTGTAGTTTGAATTATTATTTTTTATGGAGCAGTCTTAACAATTACTTAAACTGTTTCAGACTTGAATTAGAACAGAAATGAAAGATGAAGTGAACAAATATATTCTTAGAAATGAGAAATTCAACCTTTTTTGAATGCTGATTTGAAATCGTTATTTGAAAACATTTTATAGAAGTTTGCAGCTCAGTTTTTGGAGAATTTCTATAATTAAAGACCGTAATAAATTGACCCTTACAAATATAATTGAAAGCAAACATAAGGACATAAAATATCAGTAGATGGTCTTGGTTACCTTAAATACGAGGCGCATGTTCTAAAAGTATAAATAATTTTTCAACCCTCATTTCAAATTATAATGATGAGACTGGTTAACAGTTTCCTCAACGATGACAGGATGTACTTCCTTGTAAGGGTTCAAATCATGAGATTCTCGTATCGGTATCTATTTTACAAGGTCTGAATTTTCATGTTATTATAAGTGGTAATTTTGCTTGTTAATTTTGTCGAATGTCCAGTTGAAGAATCTTTTTCTGATATTTTCTTATATTTACAGGTCATAACCAAGATACACACATCTTCTATTTGTATAATCGATACATGTAAAACTGTAATCGAATGGCAAACAATTAATCTAAATGTTACAAAATATATAATTAATGAATATTGAAATTATTTTATAAAAAAAATTTCTGCCAGAATAAATATACAGCGCATAAAGTATACTTTTATATTCCCTCTCGTAGTATATATAATATGAGCTTTAAATGATATCTATAAGATACATAGTTTACTAGACAAAGAGCCTTGTATTTATGATATCATTATCAGAATCATGAAATATTAGCTTATCACATCGTTTGATTAATTTACTTGATGAATAATTTAATACGTGAATAAATTTTTGTTAATTATTGCAAACAATTAGATAACATTCAGTCATTACATACAGAATATTTTCAAAACACCGAATATAAGAACACTCCATTAGGTTGAATATACAGGGAGATAAAAATTAAAATGATAACGCTTAAATAACTCCAGTTATAATGAACGCAATAAAATGAAACTTCAAGTACGAGTTATGTAAATGTAAGCTGCCGAGGTTTATATCGAAAAAAAAAATAGTTTGAAATTTTGACAATAGAAGACACTTGACTCATGAAGTCATCTGCAAATGAGTTGCTCAATTAATTTCGTTATACAAATGATATCTATAATTAAAGTAAATCATCTGTTTGCAGTGAACATGTCGCCTAACATAAAGAAACGAGTAATAGTAGTAAATTTTCTATAAGAATGAGAACAATTCTTCAGTATCTCACCTTACTTATTAGCAGATGAAAAACTTAAGGAGAAGGCCATGTCTGTAAATGTAGTTAAAGGCATGATTCGTAAGTTTGAAGAAATTGATTCTCTAGATATTACAAGTGGAAGAGAACGACTTGCAATTAAGCCGGGGATCGTGGAGGAGGTTGCAATTACAACAGCTGAATTCTTAAAATGCTGTTGTAACTTGTGGCTGACATGTCCAATAATCCTGCTTTGTATTGGGAATTCAGCTGTGGGCAAGCTTTTATACAAAATTCTAAAGTTTTACCCTTATAAGATGCACATTGTGAAACAATTGAAATCGTAAGATCCCTCTGCAAGTCTTGAGTTTTCTTAACGTTTTTTGGCGAGTATGTAAGTAAATTAGTACTGGCTATCTCATGTTTTATGGATAGATAAAGTTCATATTCATATAAACAGTACTGTGAACACACAGAACTACTGCATATGGAGTTTCCCCAATCTTCAAATCGTGCAACAATAGCAGATGAATTTTCCGTATGTTACAGCTTGGTGCGGATTCTAGGCGAATTTCATTTTAGGCCTCTACTTCCTCGAAAAAGTTACAATAAAAGGGTTCGCTAGGCGTACAGTCAGAAGTGAAGGATACAACAGATTATTGGAAGGCCTCGCTATTTCGATATTAAGACAAAGATGTTGTTCGACCACCACAGCGCTCATGCGAAAAGCAACGTAGTGAATGTATTTCAAGTTAACTTCCCTGATGATAGTGCCGTTTGGTATGTTCTGACATTTGTCTGATCAGCACGATTACCAAATCTGAATTATAGAGATTTCTGGTCAACCACCCTGCCACCACTGAACGTAGCAGTATCGACAATAAGTGATTTCTGGATGTGGGTTTTCTCAAAGATGAAGCGGTGTTAAAGGATTTATAAAGTGGTGTTGAAGGACAGCATTGTCCGCCATTTTTCTCACATTTTTATTCTACCTTGCATGTGGCTTTTGACCGACAAGATATATACATAGAGTTTACAGGTTTGCACATAAATAAAATTTGTATCCTTTGATGTTAGAGCAGTTATCTTTCTTTTTATTTCATTGCAGTTCTATCTTTTGGCAGATTTTCACATCTTTTACGTTGTAAACCATGATCGTAATTAACACAGCGTATATATATATATTATATATATATATTGTTACGAATCTCTGATGCTGCTTCCCAGCATAGTTGGTTCCATCATCAGAAAGACTGTTTTACAGTCATCTGTATTGGACGGAGTCCGGGTGTCGCGTCGGAGGTCCCAGAGCTTGGCGACAAACTTGGTGACCATTTGGCGACGCATTTGGCGACTTTGGTGCCAAAATAGATTATACCCGAAACATCGAGAATTTTCCCAATCCGTCCATTAGGAACCAAGATACGCCTCGAAAGTTCCTGATTGGTTGAGAGGCTTCTAGCCCCGCCTCCTGAGACCTATAAAAGGTGGCAGTCTGCAGCTGCCGGAGTGGTAGTCGGAATCGACGGTGAAGAACGAGTCTTCCAGAGATTAGCAGAGCAGCGACGGAGTCAAGCTAGTGCTGAAATAAGCTGTGCGCTACTGTCTGCAGAAGAGTCTTGTTGTGTGCACGCCTCGGCTGAAGATAACTGTCTTCTCTGTCCTATATATAGTTGTGTGCTGTCCTGTGTAATAAAATGTCGTTGTTTAATAAATAACGTCGTTTTTTTTCTACTGCTGATTGAGCGTTCCGTTCTCCACACCATATAACTTCCACTATCCAAACGAACCCGGAAATTTCGTAACAATATATATATATATATATATATATATATATATATTTGGATCATCCGTTTAGTTTTATTGAACTAGGACCAGTTCTTTTAAGTGCCTTTAATTGCCATTTACCAGTTCCTTTAAGTGCCATCAGTTTAATTTTAACCACTGTGTATAAATACTTGAGACTGTGATGTCCCTATTTATTTAGTTATCATGAATTATCTGATTGCGATAATAAATGATAATCTGATACACGATATTCCATCAAGGTCGAATAGAAGATGCAAAAGGAAGAGAATCTTTATTAATTATGAATTAATCATAACCAAAAACCATACTTTTCTGACGAAAAGTTTTAGAGAAAAAAAAAAGTATGAAGCAACAGATAGAGTAATTTTTGTTTTTCTTTCTTAATCTTAATTACTTACAAGGAATGTTAGAATAGAGATATTTGATTACGTCTGGTTGTACAAAATAGGATTTGATTTTGTATATTTTGATAATAATTGACTACAAACGAAATAACGAAGGTAATAGAGAACAGCAAACATAATTCAAATATAGGTTTAGCGTGATGACGAATGCCGCTTGATAAAAATAATTTGGCAGCGTAATATCACCAGCTAAAAGAGGATATAAATTATAGTATGCCATTTCATTTACGGAAGACTAGCCTTAATGAATGACTCGATTAGTTTTTGAGCAGAAAAGAAACGTCTGCACATAGAGTGATAATGTTCACTTAAAGGGAGGCGTCAATTATATTCAATGCAGATATAAAAAAATTACTTAAGTTTATCTAACAAAAAAAATATTGCATTTTTTTCTGCGAGAAATATCAACTTCATTAACTTAAATATTTGCTTCATGAATTAGGAAGAAGTTGAATGCCATAAGGATAGCCGGAGAAAATTATTGAATTTAATTATCCATATGTGTTCAGTTCTTTGTTTAACTTAATCTTGCTTCTGGGATGAATATTACGTTAAAGAAGGCCACCTATACTAGGAGATCGTCTATATAATAATGACCTAAAATGCAAATCATGAAATTTTTGCTTAAACTCATTACATAATTTGTACCAACATAAGCCATTTTTTCCCTTAAATTTTCGTACTTTTAAACAGAAAATTAACTGTCGCGCATTATCGCAGATACTTGAAAGTCATCAGTTTAAAGCAATAATTCATTAAATGCTATTTTACTTTTTTGATAAATTTATTTTTGATTATTATGATTAGAATATTGATTATATAATTTCTGCATTTAATCTGTTCTTATGGAAACACCGCGATATTTATTAATTTTTATTTAATATTACTATAATAGCAATTTAAAAAATGAATAATTCAAACATAATTATCAGGAGTTATCTCCCCGAAACTTTCTCGCATACTCTCAAATAGAAGTTTAACCCCCCCCCCCCCTTATAAAATCGAGGACATTAAATAAACTCCTTGCATGGCACAGGCGAACATCCGATATATTAGGCACGAACCTAAAAATTTTACTAAATACATCAAGCGAACATTTAATATTTGATTTTTTAGAGCAGCATTCAGAAAGAGTTTGAGCCAAATTTTGGCATACAATTATAAATATAATAATCGCATAATTACATACCAAATTTCATTGATTTAAGTCATTGCGCTTATGAATTCTTGCGTTAACATGTATGAGAATGTACACGGCGATAGATGGTCAACGCTTTAACAGATTTTGTGCAAAATATGCTGACAATTTGCATTTAAATGCTCAACAAATTACATCTTTCTAGATTTTTACATTTTGTAGTGTTTATGTTCACTTTTAATGGGGCAGTTGTACATACAGACTTCCTCTCAATGGTATTAATTCAAAATTTATTAGAAATTTGCAAATGCGATTTTAAATCCATGCAAATGTGATCTAAAGTCTACAAACCACATTTCACTCGTCCAGCTCAAAAGGGTTTCTTTTTCCTCTTACGATTACGATTACAATCCTTATTTTATTGTACATTTCGAGTACAAAAAAGTAAAAAAAATAATTAAATGGACAATTCAAATTGAAAATTGATGCTTTTTAAAATTTTGATTTATAATTGCAAATTTTTAAACACAATTTCATATAATGATAGGAAATCATAGTACATAATTTGAGCGTTGTAGATTTCTATACGGCCAAGGTATATTATTTCCAGCTATCTTTCTGTGGAAGGATTTTTTTCTCGCAGAATAATTTCTTCCCTCTTCCTACCTTGTATGCTACTAAACTCTACAGTATCATAAAACTGTTCTTTCTAATTTTCTGTAGGAAATAATGAGTGCACATCTGTTACCAATGTATTTTTAAGAACAGTAAAAATAATCAGAAAGAAAAAGTTTCGAAATGAGAAACTCTCCCATTTATGATTTATTTTTCGTTAAGGTTGGTACAAAACGACAGCAAGTACAGTAATTTTACGACTAAATTATGAGAGTTTCAATTCACTGACTTGCCTATTATTTGGTGTCTTTAATTACATCGTCTGAGGGTTTACACCCTCATCTCATTAAAGACAGCATGCGACTTCGTTCAATGCCAATAGGAAAAAAAAAGCATACATTTTTATCTTCTACTGCTTCAAAAAGAAATTGAAATATTTTCTTCTTTTTCCCTGAAATTTTTATTTTAAAATGTTATTTGAAATTATCTTTTAAAAGAATATCATACATCATACATATATGAACAAAGCGAAGGAAACGTCAAAAATAATTTTATCTGGAATTGCTTACTTTTATTTTTTAAATTTTAGAAGATATATGCTCCTCATCTTGAATTGTGTACTGAATGCAAGTATATATATATATATATATATATATATATATATTAGGTAATATTTCTCATAGAAAGGTAATTTTTGTATTTTTAAAGAAGCAAATCACTGCTAAACAATTTAATAATTTTGCAATAGAAATAATAGATATTAATTACTTCAGGAATATTTATACAATATTAAAAGGAGTAAATAGATAAAAATTATTTTTACTCTTTTTGACACACACTCACACACATTATGATTATTGTGATAAATCAATTAATTACTTTTATCGGTTATCATAAAAAATAACTAATTAATTATTTCTGATGAAAGAAAAAGGTTATCATCAAAATAAACGTAACGTATATTTGGATTTTGCACTGTTCTTGATTGACAAAGTGGAGAATTATGAGCAAATTAAACTATATAAACTTAATGCCCAGGATTTAAAGATTTAAACATGCTTATCTTTGCGTTCAGAGTTTTAAAATATATTTCTTATTGAACCAGACGTTGAAAATTATTACTAGTTTAAGGATTGGATTGTGTGGATTTCTTTGGTGCAAGAGCCTGGTTTAAAAACGTTTATGGTTTCCTTTGCGATCACACTTTTAAAACATATTTCTTATTGAACCAGACGTTGAAAATTATTACTAGTTTAAGAATGGGATTGTTTGGATTTCTTCGGTGCAAGAGCCTGGTTTAAAAACGTTTATGGTTACCTTTGCGATCACACTTTTAAAACATATTTCTTATTGAACCAGACGTTGAAAATTATTACTAGTTTAAGAATGGGATTGTTTGGATTTCTTCGGTGCAAGAGCCTGGTTTAAAAACGTTTATGGTTACCTTTGCGATCACACTTTTAAAACATATTTCTTATTGAACCAGACGTTGAAAATTATTACTAGTTTAAGAATGGGATTGTTTGGATTTCTTCGGTGCAAGAGCCTGGTTTAAAAACGTTTATGGTTACCTTTGCGATCACACTTTTAAAACATATTTCTTATTGAACCAGACGTTGAAAATTATTACTAGTTTAAGAATGGGATTGTTTGGATTTCTTCGGTGCAAGAGCCTGGTTTAAAAACGTTTATGGTTACCTTTGCGATCACACTTTTAAAACATATTTCTTATTGAACCAGACGTTGAAAATTATTACTAGTTTAAGAATGGGATTGTTTGGATTTCTTCGGTGCAAGAGCCTGGTTTAAAAACGTTTATGGTTACCTTTGCGATCACACTTTTAAAACATATTTCTTATTGAACCAGACGTTGAAAATTATTACTAGTTTAAGAATGGGATTGTGTGGATTTCTTTGGTGCAAGAGCCTGGTTTAAAAACGTTTATGGTTACCTTTGCGATCACACTTTTAAAACATATTTCTTATTGAACCAGACGTTGAAAATTATTACTAGTTTAAGAATGGGATTGTTTGGATTTCTTCGGTGCAAGAGCCTGGTTTAAAAACGTTTATGGTTACCTTTGCGATCACACTTTTAAAACATATTTCTTATTGAACCAGACGTTGAAAATTATTACTAGTTTAAGAATGGGATTGTTTGGATTTCTTCTGTGCAAGAGCCTGGTTTAAAAACGTTTATGGTTACCTTTGCGATCACACTTTTAAAACATATTTCTTATTGAACCAGACGTTGAAAATTATTACTAGTTTAAGAATGGGATTGTTTGGATTTCTTCGGTGCAAGAGCCTGGTTTAAAAACGTTTATGGTTCACAAAATAACCTAGTGTGGACTTAAATCAATGTAGCGGGTTCTAAAAGAATGCATTATTAGGCGCAGCTTTTCAGCCAAACATGAAAAAAAAAGTCCACACGATTATTAAGATACCGAAACAAATGATGCTTATCTTTTTTACAATTGCTTGAGATAATTACACCCTCCTTTTTTTTTTCTGGAAATAACCCATCAGTAAATCAACTCTTGTCATATGTATGGATATATCAAATGCAGAGCAAATGTTGTTTCTTTTAATGATTTCTACAGAAATCTCCTCGTATTTGCACTTAAGTTTTCTTAAAACAGTACTTTGTCTTCACAAACATTATTTCAGTGGTTTTGTCCATCTCGATCCTTACATAAGAAGACAAATGGATAACACTGAACCATATTTTATTCAGCCGGCGTCCTGGCATAGGGGTAGCGCATCTACCCTGTGATCTGGGGGTCCCGAGTTCGAGTCCCGGTTTGGGCACGGATATTCTTCCGTTGTTCCATCTGTGAGATGTATGAATGTGCCCTCCTGTAAAAAGGGGTTGTGCAAGCGAATGAGTGATGCGTGAGTAGCAAAGTCGTACTCTTGGCGCTAGTTGGCGCTACTATAAAAACAAGAGACGCTCCCCCTCCGGCTTAAATCGCTGTCTTCGTAACAGCGGGTTTGTCCGTGGCAAGTGCCATAAGGAACAACAACAGACATATTTTATTCAAATGAGAAGTTGAAACATCCACAAACTTGTACATGCTATTTTCGGATACAATATGTTAATTCAGACACAAGTTAATTGTTAAGTTAATTCTGATTTATCTCATATATATCGAATTGAAACAAATTCCGTGGTTTTATTTTTCTAATCAGAATTGTATCAGTAGTTCAGAAATACTCTACATTTTATAGATGTTAATGGGAATAGTAGAAAATACTTGTGGCAAAACTTGACAATGAAATATTTTGGTCGAGAAAATTCTTCCATTGATAAGAAATGATGCTAGGGACGAAATAGCGCCATTTACTTTGCTACAGAACTACCCGAACTTTTGAGATACTTCCCTTAACTGCCGCTCGTTAGTTTTACTTCTATTTGTACGAAGTCAATCAATCGTTTAAATGCATGTCACAGCAGCAGAGCTCGTAAATATCGAATAAAACAAGAGTTCACTCTTCCAAGAGCATGTCGGCTGCTTCAAGAAGCTATTTCGATAGCTTCTACTACATTGTGAAGTCACTGCCATAAAAGACATAAAAATTACATCGAATGGTACTAGGATGGAAGCTGGGCAGAGAAGGAAAGGACATTTTGTACCACCTCATATGATACCACATAACGTAGTCAAATGCTACATTCCCTTTACAAATCGCAATTTGGATAGTAAAAATAAAATATTCTCGATATCAACTAAGAGGTAGCGAATAATTTTTTCAATTTCGGCAAACAATACATCAAAAATATTATTTTTGTGCTGAAAAATACATTCATGCAAACATGTAGAACACTGTTCATATAAAGAAATCATAATCGGTACAAATAAAAAGGCAATTAAATTTTTGATTGTAAATTTTTATAGACTTTTTTAATAGAAAATATCACATTTCACATTTATTCCATTTCACAGAAACAAATGCTAAACATTATTCTTTTCTTGGTTTAGTTTGCAGTAAGAATTAACTTAATCTTTTAATTTGAGTTTTTGTGAACGGGATGGCAACGCGCTGATAAAACAATTTTCCCACCCGCTTTTAACGTGCATGGGCAAGTTAAATTTTATTTTCATTTTGTGTAAAATAAATTGTTGTAAAATATGGCAAAAATAATTTTTTAAAAATTCATTAAAAAAAAGAACTTAACTTAATTTAAAGATTAAAACATTATCATTAAAAAGATCATTTTTTGAATTTTAACTTGATGTAAGAATCATTATTGTGCGATGAAAACTTCGCAACTTATCGAGAAAAAACGCTGTCATCTCGCTGAATTTTTAATTAAATAAAGTTCTAATTAAAAATTAAAAAAAAATCACTCCGAGGTGCACATTTACGACCTTATGTCTACCTTTAAGCGAGGTAGGTAGACATGTGTTAAATATGGTAGTTGTGGGTCAAAGGGTCTGGCCTGTAGAGCACCAACACACGCACGCACACACACACACACACACACACACACACACACACACACACACACACACACACACTCACTCACACACACACACACACACACACACACACACACACACACACACACACACACTTTCATATTTGTTATGAGTATACATACAGATATAGATAACTGATATTACAAAACCGGAAGATGAAAGTTTTAAATAATATAATCCCCACTCCATTGCTCCATTAACACTTTCCAGTAACTAACCAGTATTTAACTATTGCCTCTATCTTTCTATCCTCCACGTTATTGACAAGTAATAGTACTTAAATACTTAAAATGAATTAGAAAAGCCAAAATTTAAGCTATCTCGAAAGAAATGAATGCAAAATATTACATCAGTTAATATCTACTCCTATTCGTGAGCCTCCATTCATTAGTTGTTAACATACTTTCAGCGAAAAATATCATTATCCTTAAATCCGTTCCAAATATTCTTCGCATAGAATCTTTTTGATCTCTGATTTGCTATCATAGCGATCACTCATGCTTTATGGCTTTTCATGTACGGGAAAAATACATTCAATACCTAGAAATGAATTTCTACATTTTAACTCAGCCATAAAGCATACACAAAATTTAAATAATTAACGAGTCTCTATAAAACTTAATACAAATGACAGATACTTTAAAAGCTGGAAATGAATATTACTCTACTTCATAAACATTTCAATCAAGTCAGATAGTTTTAATGAGCTAGCAATAAGAAGTTGAGAATTTAGTTCATATTACGCATCTTATCTGCGCGTGTCTTCATTATTTCTGTCTATTTAAACATGAGAGTTAAATTCATTTAGCAATTTGAGTTATGTTTCCCAATTATAAAACTTCATTTAAAAACGAAACTAACTCACTAAACAACTTGAAGGGATTCTGATAAGGAAAAGCATAGATAATCATAAAAGCCATCGAAGCATATTGCATTTTCTGAAATAAAATGACGCAATCTCCTCAGACATCATAGATTCAATGATAATTGCGAGTCTTATGATAATGCTCATGGAATCCATTTACAGAACCCTAAAACAATCCGTAAAGTATTTCATTCACTTGCAGCAAAAACCTATCATTCCTGCAGGGAACTTGAGGAAAGAGATAATTTCAGAAATTGAAGGCACTTTAAACAATTAGCAGAGCATAATTATTCGGTTCGTCGAAGCTATTCTCTTAATAATGATCCCCCTGTCATTAGCAAGTATCTGAGAGTAGAATTATGCGGCGGTTTAATTCGGAGCAGTTTGCCGGAATTAACGAGATCGCTAATAACATGGCAGAAGCATTTCTGTTTATGTACGCTTAGGTAAATAAGCATTGTATTACAATGTAAAGTTCTGTACTTGTGTCCTCATTCTGAACGTTATTTTAAATCTGTTCGCTTTACACACAAATTATCACTACTGTAATTTTTAATATTGCAATCATTATCAAAGATTCTGATAATTGTTTCAACTGTTTGGCAACAAGTGCTTGATGCTTCAGATAGTAATAAATTCTTACCGTTTTAAGATGAATAAAACAAACTCGTTATTGCAATATACTTAAAATACATTTTATTTTTATTTTTAATATCTAATTTATTGTATTATAAATTTAAACACAAGTTTTGTAAATACACAACGATTGTTTAAAGACGATACTTATAATTTTGAATGAATTGAATTTGATACTTGAATGAAAACATGAAATAAATTTCTGGTATGGTATAGGTATAGTTAAGGTTTTCTGGCACAAGGTCCAATTTAGGACAAGCTGCTCCACCCACACGGATATTTAAATAGTTCCATCATAAAAGTGTAAAATGTGTCAATAAAACAAGGGTACATTGTAAAACTTCAAAAGTTTAGAAGGTTTATGATTTATAATGATTTGGCACAAGAATAAAAATAAAACTCAAATTTTAAATGCTATGAAAGAAACCAATGGCTTTTAAAAAGTCAAAAAGTTTTAAGTGAGGTTTGTCACCCACTAGGTCCTGTAAATTTAAAATAAGCGAATGAAAGTGAGTTAAACGATCAGAAGTAAAATTAGGACATTGAGTAAGAATATGTGCAATAGAATTGATCACTCCACAGTTCGTACAATGAGGGGCTCGTTCACCAAACAGCAAATGTCTATGCGTATACCTTGGATAATTTCTGGATAATGATACAGGTCTGTTAAATGTTAATAATAAATTTCTGGTGACACAGGTAAACCGTGTTAAACCTGTGTCACCAGAAGACACAGGTCTGTTAAACCGTAAGGACCAATTAAAACTCATGAATGACATTGCTGATTTTAATACTTGTGTATTCAAATGAAAATTATCAATACTTATGAATGTTTCATTACAGCTGAATTGAAAGTGATCATATGAGCAAACAGTAAAAATAGTCTTTTAAACTTTTTCGCATGTTTTCTAATAGATGAACCACTCCACGTCTCCAACCCCACATAAAATTATGATCCCTAGCGAATAATTAATATGAGGCGGTGAATAAATCGTGAATGATGCTTAAATTTTTATTTTCAGAATGCTGTACATGAAAAGTATGTGATTCTTGATATAGAAAGGAGAACTAGAGCTTAGATATTGTAAAATGAGCAATAGTTGCCATTAGTGAGCAATAGTTACTAAAGAGCCCATTAGCATGAGATCTTTGACCATTAATCACTGGGATATACCGAAAACCGAAAATGTATTTTGGACATCTTTTATCAGACTAAACGTTTTTAAAACCAAAACTTGACTAAGAACTTCAAATTAAAAAAGGAAGAAGTTCAATTTCATTTTAGTTTAATTACAAAATCACGCAGCTAATTTTATTTATTAATCTTTGCGTTTACAACATATAAATATACAGTAATGACAGGCGGTGGTCAAATCCTTGATAGATTTTGTTCTAAGTTAGATAAGAATTTAAATTTTAGATGCTAAACCTGCGCACCAAATTTCATTTATCTAAATCTCTATGCTTTTTGGGTTATCATGCTAGCTTGTATACACGGGCTGAAGACTTTTCCTGAATGAATTCCATTTAAAATTTGACAGCTATCTTCAAAATTTGGTGTTAAGACCGTACACCAAATTTCATCCGCTTAGCTCAAGACGTTTTTGAATTATCAATTTCACAGATGGGTTTATTTTCAAAAATGAGTTTTTCTTGCTCAGGGAGTCTGAAATATGGAAATTCATCAAAATCTTGAGTTAGAATTTTTTGATTATTATTATAATTTTTTTCGTAACATATTCCAAATACGAGAAAGTAAAAAGTTATATAGATTCACATGCATGTTATATAATAAACAGTTTTTAAATGAAAATGATGATACATACGTAAAGATATTGTTACATTTGAGGAAAAAATAAATACTTTTCCACCTCTGCTATCAACTTTGGACTATATATTATTTAAAAAAATAATCAGTTTCATGTATATTTAGTTCCTATGAATGGCAGATGATGAGGTGAAATAAGGTTAATGTTTTCAAAAGAGCAGCATTTCAATATTAAAAGCATTTTGGATATTGCATATGGATATATGAAGATTAGATACCCAATTCCTGTCGTAAGATTTTCTCGTGAATATTATAGCGAAATGATAAAAATGCAGGATAGTTCAATATCCAGCGTACAAATTTCCAGAGGATAATAATAATAATAAAATAAAATAATAAAATAATAATAAAAACTTATCATCCATCTTACAAATTTCCAGAGGAATAATAAAAACTTATCATCCATCTTACAAATTTCCAGAGGAATAATAAAAACTTATCATCCATCTTACAAATTTCCAGAGGAATAATAAAA
Source organism: Argiope bruennichi (assembly GCF_947563725.1). Lineage (NCBI taxonomy): Eukaryota > Metazoa > Arthropoda > Arachnida > Araneae > Araneidae > Argiope > Argiope bruennichi. Next base: position 24,868,895 of record NC_079158.1, read on the forward strand.
ACTTATCATCCATCTTACAAATTTCCAGAGGAATAATAAAAACGTATCATCCATCTTACAAATTTCCAGAGGAATAATAAAAACTTAGACTAACATAGGAATATGTGAATGAATTAGAGATATTAGTGAAGATTCAGAAATGGCAACAAATAAAGGACAAAACCTCCATATTTCCTGATAGAACATATCTGTTTAATCCCTCACATATAATGACGTCTGAAAAGTTCATTGAATGACTGAATTTTAAATTTTAAATCTGCAATTAAGTGAAGGTATTAAGTAATTTAAAATGCAAAATTCACTCGGAAATGCTTCCGTATTTTAAAGTTCCTTATATTATTATAGGAATTGAAATAACAATAAGTGTCCCAGATTGGATGTGCCATCTCAATTGGAAGTTAAATAAATTCATATGTCAAGGAGTTAAAAGTTCTTTACAATTTACAGTCGTACTCTTGGCCTTAGTTGGCGCTACTGAAAAAACAAGAGACGCTCACTCGGCTTAAATCGCTGACAGATCTGTCAGCGGACTTGTAAAGTGCCATAATTAACAACAACAAACAATGGCGAGACGATTATCAGCCTCGGATGGGAGGAGAGGATTTGTATGTTTTTGTTATTATTTTTTTTTTACTTTTTACTTTTTTATTTTGGTGTTATTTTCTTTCTGCTATTTTTTTAAAGCTTTATTTTTTTCTGTGCGAAGTACTGCACTAAATTAAAAAGTGTGTTCCTGTTCTTTTGTGTGTGTTTAATAATAAATATATTGTTTTAAAATATGGTTTCATATTTTTAAAAAAAGAGGAAAAAAAATCACATCCTAATATCATTTATCCAATAAAAGAAATTTAGAGTTGGAAAAAGAAACCCATAGAATTCTACTACCACATCTTTTATAGGGTCTCTTTTAACCTTTTTAAAATACTGTTAACTCAAAGTAAATAATAATAATAATAAAAAAGAAATGCAAAATAAAATCTTCCCTATATTTTTTCATAACAATGATAATTCGTTCTTTTTCAGTCTGATATCGTAGGCCAAATTTATAGTTTAGCATCTAGTTTTAAAATCATAATTTTATTCACATCCTTTAATGACACGCATGTCCACATACAAACAAAAGTTTTCTGAAAAAAATCTACCTCTTTATTCGAAAGAGAATTACGGGAAAAATATTTAAAAAAGGGTAATAAAATTAGTATAAATATTTTTCTTCGCACATCATCATTTTAGTCCTCGAATTTTTTTTCTTTTTAACTGGGAACTTCATTTGAATTCTTAAGCTGTAAAATTGACTTGTTTATTCCTTTTTCTTACAGAATATATTAGTGACTGACAAAACAAACAATGATTTTTTTTCTGCTTGAATTTATTTTGCATTTCTTCTGTTGGAAGAGAAAAAAAATTATCCTAGTTTGGAGTATGAGAAAAAAGTTTTAAGATTTTTCATTAGTCTTATAATGAAATGCAGTTCCTATGCAAAATAAGCTCTTCTTTGTCTATATATTGTTCTTACATTTGTTTATTTTATAGATGTTCTTAATGAGCCTGAATAAAAAAAATCTTCAGTAGTTGAGAGGTTTGATCACTCTAAATGCTTTTAAAATTTATTTCACTAAAACCTAATATAATGGCAAAAATCAAAAAAATATTTATTTTAAATATATTTTCTTCTATATTTTGTTTTAAAATATTAATCATAGTACAACAGTTTTTATATAATATATTTATTAATAGAAGTTATTCGCATAAATTTTGAACATCTTGAATAAAATATATTAACAGTCATTTGGATTAAAATAGATTTACTTTTAATTAATTATTTGTTCGTACTTTAAATAAATATTTAAAATTATAAAGAATTTTTATAGCAATTAACAGTTATGCATTTGAGTTGATATATAAAAATTGCAATGAATGTTAATATTTAATTCATTTGGAAGCGAATTATTTCTATTCTGTTTTTCATTCTTTTTCATTCGAACTTTTTCTCATAAATTTTTATAATGAGAAAAAGTTCTTGAAATTCGTTCTTCAAGATTTAATTTAACATACAATCTCGAATCAATCCATTGACCTGTATCGAATTTGATATACAGACTGCCTTCGATTTAACGAATTCATTAAGACCGAAGATTTATCGGGACTATTCGTAATATCGGGGTCTAAAACAATATAAGAAAATTCTGCACTTACGTTATGGCGTAGTCATATTAAGCAATTACACAAATATACCTATAATTAGTAATTGTACACATTTAATTCAACAACTAAATTAGAGTGAATAATTACGAGCTAGTTAATTTGAAATTTTAAAATATATACCGAGTTAGGTTACACTGAGACAGATTACTCTTATTACTGATGTGTTCTGAATAAAATTGATTGAGTAATCATTTGAAAAGCAATGTTTTCTAACCCAAACTAAGAAAACAATTTTTTCTTCTTCCTTTAAGATAATTCGTTAATTGGAGGTTTATTGTTCGTTAAATGGGTGTGTGTGGTTTCCTTTTAATTGGGAAGAAGAAAAATTTGTTAAATCGTGAAATTCGATCAATGGGGACTCGTTAAATTGGGATCCGATTGTATGTATATATTTTTAGTTAGACAGCTTAATTTGGAAGCTAGTCTAGGGCTACTTATCTGAATCGCTCTTAGAATACCTCTCATTACCTATCATTACTTAGAATTCACTGGTTTTTCTTCCAATTTTGGAGTTGCATAATGAATCCATTTTGTATGTTTCTAAATCGTATGACCGTTTGCGTAACAATTATGCAGTATTTTCGTACCAATTAAATTTCAAATTAAAAATATAATAATCAATTCTTAAGTGCTATTTGCATATCAAAAGCAAGAAAATTTAGTTCTTTTCTATAACCGATCATAAATCAGAATAGTAGCGCACTTTATTATAGTTTCTTAATGTAAATATAAAAAATTAAAAAAAAATTATTTTTTAAATGTAAATATAAAAATTAATAAGATTTCTGATATTTTCTCTGTTTCTAGTTTTAGTTATATGAATCAAAGTACGCATAGTAATAAAAATATAGTGCACTTTAAATGAAACGTCCTTTATCATATGATAATAGACTGGGGGAATTCAAAATACAGATATTTGTTTTATTACATTGCATCATAACTTCAGCTCCTCGGCGGAAATATATCGGAAATAGGAATAGCTGAACTTTCTTTTGTGAGTAAATTTAAAAAACGATTTCAATTTTAAAATGCAGTAATCCTTTCACTTGTTTAAGTAAATGCTTTTAGAAACATTTTTGAAAACTGTAAATAGCAAAACTGACCTAGTTATAGACATCGCAACGACATAAGAAAATTTCATGGCAATACAGATCACCGTCAAGAAGTACTTTTGATAGACAATCATAAAATCAATTCTAGTTTCTGCTCTAAAAATCACTACAACTCTCTCTAAGAGCTTTGAAAGAATATTGTGTTTGTCTTGAGTAGAGAGATGTATTCTATTTTATACTATATATGTATATTATTACATAAAAATTCATTCCTTGGATGTGCGGTAAAAATGTCCAACAGACTAAATAACAAAATGCGATGCTTTGTTCTAGAAGAAAGCACAAAAACACAGATAAATAACATAGCCAAAGAGTACACAAGATCATCATTGACAGTAAACAGTGGCGCACAAGCAGCACTTTACTATTAAACAATCACAACATTACACAGTGCCGAGGAAGAACTCGGTGGAAATAAAACTCCAAAGAAAGACTAACCACTCACGTCTCTCAACTCGATTAACTGACTTGTAACTCCATCTATCAGGTTTCTAGAACAAACGGCCGAATTCGAGTTC